>NW_020539726.1:1659045-1705993 GCF_003426905.1 Ctenocephalides felis
AACTAGGTGAAGTGATTTCTCAAATTGTACAAAATATGTGTGCTAACAAGTAGAAAAACTTTTAGTCTGAATTGAACGCCCATCGTGGATACTCAAGACGACCCTTGCATAAATTGAACTAATTTTTGTTAAATGCCTATAAAATACTCAAGACGGCCCTTGTATAATTTGAACTAATTTTTGTTATATGATTATAAACAACCGACATATAAAATGCTTCTACTAACCCGCAACATAAAACTCCGAATTACTTTTGTCACGCAATATTGTGCGTGTTACGCAGTAATAGATAAAGATAATATCAATTTGTTTTTATGTGAATATGAATAAACCTTATATGGATGCCCTTATCACAAGTGGTTCACAGATAGGAAGGCGTAGTACTGTTTCCTTGACTGGTACAAAGTTCTCTAATGCATGAATGACACAAATAACAATAAATAATAATAAGCATAAATTGTGTTTGGTTTTTCTATCATTGATAAATACACGCACATACTGTAATATCATTGTTTATAAAATGTGTGGTAATTATCTTATCATTCACTATCTATTAGTATTGACAGTAGAAGTAAACAAATATTTAAATGTGTTTACATAATAAAATTTAAAAACAATGCATAACAATGTTGCACAAAATAATTTTTTTTTTTTATGGTTATAAAAAATGTCCCGAACGTTTCCCAATTTTTGTTAAGGCCATCGGAATTACCAGATCATGTTTATGTTATTATTTATTTACAATAATAACACGTCGAGAAGATTTTTTCTAATTTATGTTCAGGAAAAATATAAGACTATTTCTAGAAATAGCAAACAAACATTTAAAAATAACATTTGCAGTGATCTAATAATACTAAAAATAAATTGGAATTTATTCTGTACATTCATATCAAGCAAGCTTGACTAATGATTTTTTTTTTTTTAACTTCTCGAAGAAGTTTGTTTTCTCGAAAAAAATCGATTTTCTAATTTTATCTTTGTGGCGGGTTTAGCTCAAGAGTAGCGTTCCCGATTCACATGCTGGAGGTTCCGAGTTCGAATCTCTTTGAATTAGTTAAGTTTGAATAATAATAGAATTATGAATTGTAATAAAAAGATATGTATGTAAAAATAATCAGATTGTATAAAAAATTATTGAATTTAAATGAATTGAAGTAAGAAGAGTTTAGAAGATGAAATGAGAAGTATAGAAGAAGAAGATAGAAGTGTTTAGAAGATAGTAAAGAAGAATTAAGATTAGTTGAGAAATATAGAAAGAATAGTATTACATGAAGAAAGATAGTATAAAAATTGAAAAATTACATAGGATATATGATTGTATAGAATAATGTAGGTGGCTAAATGCTCGAGTAAGCGAGGCCAATAAGAATCAAATAAAAAAAAAATCTTTTCTGGATGTTTCAAGTCATTCTGAGTCAAATGTAACCAAATTTGGAAAAAGTGTCGAAAGTAATAAATGTGTGTGTGAATGAAAGACAAATTTTTAGCCACGTTTAAAAATGAATCGATTTTAAACATTCAAAAACTGTTCTAAAGATATTGTTTGGGAATGATACTGACAAGTATTTGGTAAAGATCGGCCGAACTGTTTCTTAGTAAATAAATGTTAAAAAAAAATTTTTGACGATTTTTATGAAACTTTTTTGGCGATAGATATCATGGTCTTATAGAACAAACTCAAATTTTACGGCCATATGACAAGTCGTTTAATTTTAAAAATTCATCAAAGTCTGAAAAAAATTGATAGCCAAAAGTCATATATGTGTTGTGATAAGTCAAATTTTGAATTTCACAAACTTAAAAGCCAATAAAAATAGATATGGAGGAGCCGCGATTAGATTTGGAGAAGATCGGCCAAGCCATTAGGCAAAATCGTAAGTAGTCTGCAAAACTTCTCTATAGTTGTGTAAAAAATGTAACCATTATTTTAAATTTATATATAAGTAATCGTGCCAGTATTTTCTTATAGCAAATGCTTAATATTTCCCAAAATAGTTTATTAGATTTAGGTTAGGTAATAGGTTTCTTAAAAAAATGTTTCGACGTTTTTCATAGAAACTAACACTTAATTATATAAATTGATTAAAATTTGTAACAACAAGCTAAAGTTTTAAGACATACAAGCACGTGCATGTGCACTATAATTAATATCATTATAGATAAATTGGAAATCGTAATATTTAGATTTAAGTGTAAGCGAAATTTATTTTTGAAATGAACAGTTGAAAATTTTTCTAAATATCTAAACCTCAATTTCAGTTCATTAAGTCAATTATTACATCCATCGGAAATTTTATGGCAAAATGCCACTTTCAACTAGTTCCAGTTTATATTCAGGAAAATTACAGAATTAAAGTATAATAAAATATATAACTATAAAATGATATTGTGTTCATTCATATCTCGATTAATGATTGTTCTTATTTTAATTTAACTTCTATACTATCAAAACCTTCGCACGTTTCCTCATTCATGAGAGAGGGTCGCAATCGATTGCTTTTCGTAGTACTCCCGCATACGAACGTAAACAAACCGAGAGTACTACGATTGTAAAATACAATGGGTTGTAAAAATGTTCTAGATAATGAAATTACTTTATTGGTCGCTTGTTGTACGAGTAATATAAAATTGTTACTGTGATTTTCATGATTGTGTTTGAAACATATTAAATAAATAACACATGAATCAAATTTCGGAAGAGCAAAAAGTAAAACCTTAATAATAATAAAATTATAATAAACATGATGTATGTTTGTACTTACAATTTATCTCAAACAATGGTATAAACGCCTCGTATAAACACAACAGTTCACAAATACACTCAGATGCACTTTAGTTTATACAAAACACAGTCTTTTATCTCACAGCAACAAATGACACTTAAATGATTGTATTCATAAGTTTATAAAATCAGACATTCAATCACCGACGTGCACTGTTTAATGAAAATTATGTTTTTTACATAAAAATGAGCAAAGAAAAACATGTGCAACAAGCTCTCTGCACAAAGTTTACGCGTATACTGAGTGAACCGAAGCCAAACAAACCGCGGGAAATGCAATGGTATGAGACCGCAGCTTTGTATGAGCGGAGTAGGTAGAAGCGCAAGCGCAGCGAGTGCGAAGAAACGGCACGATACCCGACGAGTCGTCGGGCTCAGACCGAGACAGAACGATGTCTGCGAAAGAGATGGATGGATAACATTGGTTTGCCTTCTGGGCGAGACGCAAGTAGTGCGGGCATGCCCATTTTATGGGAGCGTCGGCCCCCGACATACATACTATTTTTTGATGTGTGCTTTATATAATATTTTGTATACATACGCAGATGCATGTTTGAATACCTGTGTGCGTCGGTAGTATTTGATGATGTACCACTATGCGCGGGAAAAGGGCTTCGTTTCGTACTAGGCCCGATGGTCTCTAGTACGGGCGGCTTTAGTGATGTCAAAACTATGCAGTCGATGATACTTGTTCTGATGCAAAATATTGTATATGAAATTACGAAGCCACTTGTTTCACAGATTCGATTCAAAAGTTTGCTATTTAAAGTCAAAAACATATGAAATACAAGAAAATTAAGAAATTGCAGGGCTTAGCTCGTTGAATATTCAAACTGGACTATCTTTCAGAAAGTGTTCTAAGGTAACATTAGAAAATAATTTTAAAACTAGCTGTAAGTGGAATTCTGTCTTAAGGCAATTAAGGCATCGTGCCTTAAGGCAAATTGCTGGAACTTCCCGTACTGAAAATTATTATTTTTTTAAAAACGATTAACAATTTTGAAAAAAAATTACTTTGAAAAAATAAGATTTTTGAGAAACTATAAATTGGACAAAAAATTACTTTTTTTTGAAAAAAAATTTTTTTTAAGAAAATTTTTTTTTTTAATTTTTTTTTTCAAAGCAATCGTACTGCTTTAACTGCATAGAGACAAAATATAAAGCGCGTAAGCGCCGCGTCGCTGTCTAACGGATAAACATTGGTACGGAACCCATAGGAATGTAAACAAAATTTATACTTATTGTTAAAATGTCTATAAAATATCTGATAATTTGATGTGCATATGTCTAATGATCATTTTTGACCGCCAAATGGCATTTTTTTTTACTTTTTTTCTTTAGATCTCTGAAACCGCTAGACCTACCCTCATAAAAATTTGATCAATTTTTTATCTTGTCAATACAAGTAAAATGTTTTTTGAATTATTAAAATCGGACGCTCCATTCTCTTAAAAACTGAGTTACCGTTTACGGCACTTTTTGCCCCGTATCTTTGGAACGGCTAGACCTGCTTTCGCCGTAAACTAATCAGCACGTCTCTTTAAGAATACAATTCGAATGTTTTTTTAATTATTCAAATCGCTTCATCCGTGTTCCCGAAATCGTCGACGAAAATTTGTATCCGCACACACACACACGCGCGCGCACACACACACACACATAGATCCATTTTTTCTAAGGTATGCCAAAATATTCAGAAACCTTTGAAACGTCGAGATATGCAAAAATTTTCATTTTCGATTTTTTTGCGACTACTATAACTTGCCCTACGGGAAGTTAATGATTGAGCTATTAAATATTATAATATGAATTTACGAAGAACAATGCATAAGCCAGTATGCATATTTATCTTAAATGGTCCCCCCGTGCCGGAGTGATCAGTGCGTAGGTTTGCAATCAGGCGGATCGCGGATTCGAGCAGTAGCATGATCAATTTTCACTTGGAAATATATATCTTATTTGTGTTACAAAGTAAAAATAATCCTTTTCGGGCATTGCTGCACCAATTTAAGTAAGTCAGCGCCATTAGATAGTAATAAGTAATAAGTAATAATAAAATAATCAATTGTGGCGGACGTAGCTCAGAGGTAGCATGTCCGACTCACATGCCGGAGATCGATGGTTCGACTCCTGGCGCTTTCAAATAATTGTTAATTTGTAGAATACAAGAGAAAATAGAAGTAAATAGGAAAAAAAGAAGTTTAGAAGATGAGAAGAACATATTGAGAAACAAGAAGAAGAATGAAAATTGAATGGAAGATTAGAATTTAAGAAGAGATAGTAGTATATATATGATGAATGTATAAGAAATATATATGTAAGAATTGTATTGAATATGATGAAGAATAAAAGGAATAATGTATGTGGCTAAAAATGCTGTAAAGCGGAGGCCAATAAAATTAAAAAAAAAAAAAAATAATAATAATCAATTATAGATGGATCAACCGTTGTGTTACCATCTAAAAATACAAAGTAAGGAAAAGTTTCAGAACAACATTATATAAGACGTTATGTTCTGATTAACATATGAAAAAAAGTTAGTTCTAGAAATGTTCTCACTACTGGAATGCCAGTACTGAAATCCTAACCTCTCCTAACCCTAGTGAAGATATGATCTCAAAGTTGGAAAGTCAATAATTAATTCAAATATCAAACAAATGTTTGAAATGGCATTTAGGATTAGGATCTAGTCTTATTTCTCGAAAGTTTTTTGATATTATTGCTTTTAGCACGTTAATCGCCATATCTGTCAGACGCTAACAAATTCCACATAAACCATGTCATATATATCTGAAATACACGATTTGGTAGAAGGTTGTGAAATGTCAATCCTAGATGTCCGAAGCAAACGATACATTTGAACTATGTTTTGAAATTTTGGCCTATTATAAACAAAAATTTCTGTACATGGCAATGTCAGTCATATATGTATGACATAAAAAATGTGTCATTCTAGAAATTATAGCATAACTAGCTGTAAGTGGAATTCTGTCTTAAGGCAATTAAGGCATCGTGCCTTAAGGCAAATTGCTGGAACTTCCCGTACCAAAAATTATTATTTTTTTAAAAACGATTAACATTTTTGAAAAAAATTTATTTGAAAAAATAAGATTTTTGAGAAACTATATTTTGGACAAAAAATAACTTTTTAATGAAAAAAAAATTTAAGAAAAAAAAAAATTAATTTTTTTTTTTTTGAAAAATTTTTTTTTTCTTTATTTTGACATACTGTGGAAGATCTGAACTTTTTTTCAAAGCAATCGTACTGCTTTATCTGCATAGGGACAAAATATAAAGCGCGTAAGCGCGCGTCGCTGTCTAACGCATAAGCATTGGTACGGAACCCATAGGAATGTTAACAAAATGTATACTTATTGTTGAAATCTCTATAAAATATCTGATAATTTGATGTGCATATGTCCAATGACCATTTTTGACCGCCAAATGGCTCATTTTTTTACTTTTTCCTCCATAGTTCCGAAACCGCTAGACCTACCTTCATGAAAATTTTATCGATTCTTCATCTTGTCAATACAAGTGAAATGTTTTTTGAATTATTCAAATCGGACGCGCCGTTCTCTTAAAAACTGAGTTACAGTTTTCGGCAGTTTTTGCCCCGTATCTTCGGAACGGCTAGACCTGCCTTTGCCAAAAACTAATCAGCACGTCTCCTTATCAATACGAATCGAATGTTTTTTGAATTATTCAAATCGGTTGATCCGTGTTCCCGAAATCGTCGACGAAAATTTGTATCCGCACATACATACACACACGTACATACATACATACATACATACATACATACATACATACATACATACACACACACACACACACACATACATCCATTTTTTCTAAGGTATGCCAAAATGTTCAGAAACCTTTGAAACGTAAAGATATATAAAAATTTTCATTTTCGATTTTTTTGCCATTACTATAATTTGCCCTACGGGAAGTTAAAAAAATTATATTTATTATATCCTGGCGATGAATGTGTTAATAAATAGGCTGTACCAATTTGGAAAGTTCGAAATATTCAATTAGTATTTTTAATGCGCAGACCAGTGCATTTTAATAGAAACTGCTTCGCAGGCCTATGAGGGATAAACAGCCATTTCAAAGTGTTAAATTAGTAAATGCATATCGAAACATCTAGATTTTTTATAGAGATTTTACTAATTTGGGTTTACCAATCCATGTACCGATATGGAAGTATGGTCATTAATAAGTTTCGGCGGGTAATTCATAAATAAGTTATATAGGCATATCATTCATATGCGTTTATTTTTACTTTATGTTTTAATTCTTGCTATAAATTACGTGGTGTGATTTCATACCAAAACGTATATCTTTTTACATTCTATTTTCTAAATTTTACAACAGCATACAAGGACCTCAAAAATTTATTTTTACGATTTTCTCTGGATTTATATGAAATGCTATGGAATATTTTTCAGAATTTCAAAAAATTCAATTTGTTTCCAACTGTTACTGCTTCACACTAATATACACAAAATGCATAGTAGATTTTTTTATCATGCGTAATGCATTGTCAATTTGTTATACGAATAAATAATTATATATAAAAATATATTTGCCGAAAAACATTATCGTATATCTAAATATTTTAAAATGATTTAAATCTAATAAAAATTTGAAAAATATTTCAAACTTTAGATTTATAAATACTGCGAAATCATTAATTCAAAATTAAATATTTAAGTTTCCAAAAATTTTCAATCCTGTGAATACCTCAAAGTAAATTTGACAAAGCAAGCCAAGTGCTAAAGTGCTAAAATTTTACACCAAACAATTTTCATCTATTCAAAGGCAGTATTTTAAGTCGAATTTATTATGATCGGTTTAAATTTTCCATCACTACTTGTAGTATCTGAAGAAAACAGAATAGATTCAACAGCGAGACGCGTACGGTACAGACGTTCCTGTACTGCGCAGAGACCAGAGGCTTCAAAACATTCACGGAATGCGAACGAAGCCGCGAGGCACCGCTCCGTGACGGATGCAGCGAGTGCGCCGCGACGATCTCAGATACTGCAGCCTAACTAGTATAAATAGGCCTATGCGATATGATCGATTTTTGTTTACAATATAAATTGCATGCGATGGAAATAGATTTCGTTCTTCATTTGTCGCAATCGGTATAAATATTTTTATTATTTTACTAGCAAACCCGACGAATTTCGTTTCGCCACCAGGTGGTTTCGTAAGAAAGATGAAGAAATTTTTTGTTTGTTTTATATTTGAAAAGGAAAAATTGATTTTATTACACAACAGTAATGAATTTATTTCGATTACAAGAATGAAGTGTTTTTTTAGTTAAACTTCCCTAAAAATAAGTAAATGAAAGTGAATCCGCAAATTATCCGTTTCATTGAAGTGTTCTTTGGTAAACCACATTTTTTGTTTTTTGGTCTGACGTTAACACAAACAAAGCGGATGGTTTTCCAATTCGTGAACAGGCAACGTAAAACTGCCCATGTGAAAAACAATGATTTTCTAAATAATCTATTTGAAATTTATCCCGCAAATACTAAGCGATTGGCCTTGCGACTTGTTATTGCGAACGCAAGGCGAACTGGAAATTGCAATTGTTTGAAGTCAAACGGAAGACCAGTCGGAATCATTGGTATGTCACCAAATCGCCAGCAATTTTTGATTGAATGGTGAAATTCAGTGCGTGTACATCATTTTTCTTTGCGGCAAGAATTGCTCGTTGACTTAACCAAGCCTAATTCTGATAATTCTCACTAATGTCATTACACGAATTTTTAATTACGGTTCGTGAAATTCCAGCAATTTGTATTAAGGCACGATGCTATGTAACACTAATTTTCTTAGCTATAAACCTTGTGGAGTCCGAGACCTTTACAACGAATGCAAAATTGTCGAAATCGGTTTGTGCGTTCTGGAGATCGTCAGGAAAGAAAACCCGACTTATTTTTATATATATATGTAGATAACCTATTTGAAATTATTTAAAACAATTGTTGATTATTTTCATTACTCGAATTTTTATTTAAGGTGCGTGAAGTTCCAGAAATTTGCATTAAGGCACGATGCTATGTACCACTAAGTTTCTTAGCTATAAACCTTGCGGAGCCCGAGACTTTCGCAAAATTGTCGAAATCGGTTCGTGCGTTCTGGAGTTATATCGTCAGGAAGGAAAACCCGACTTATTTTTATATATATGTAGATATATCTAGTTAAAATATTTATATTCTACGTTTCAAAGCTCCTAAACTATATATCCATTACCTTTTCGGCACTACAATCTCAATTTTATCATGTATTTAATAGAAAACCTATAACAAAACAATTTTCTTTCGTTGTTATTTTTTGGTTGTGGGCACTGTTGTTTAGTTACATTAAGTTCAATTGTTTTATAAGATGTATTGTTGTTTTTAAGTTAGTTTCAACACTTATTTTCATATAACCTCTATAATTAGACGTGTAGTAAAAAAGATCAACTAAAACTTTACCCTGGCAAAGGTGTAAACAATAAAAAATACGCAGTAAATAAAAAATTAAAGCAAGTTAAAAAGGCAATTTTACAAGAGATAAATTGAATAAATATTTATCCTAACTCTGCTGATGAATATTTTTGACAAAATACTAGATCAAGGTTATATACAGTCTCTGTAAAAAAAGGTACCCATAAAATGTATATTTTGCATTGGCAGAATAATGTAGTTATTACTTCGTAAAATCTCTTTAAAATGAAAAATAAGGCATTGGACCTGTTTGCGACTTGGCCGTCCCATTTTACCCCGCCTATGAGGTAAAAAGGACCATATGACAAATTTTGAAAAGCAGCGAAAAAACACATTTATACAATGATGAAATAGCTGGAAGTTTTACTGAACATAGTCAAATAGTTGTTTGTTTAATATGTGTTATTTGTTGTGAAATAATTAATTGGTTTCGTTTTCACATTTAATTGCTTAAAGTCAAACTGAAGCCTGGTGCCCCGCCCTATCTTATGTTAACCAAGTTAGAACAACTTCCAAATAAACCATTTGAGTTTACGCGGTAGCAAACACGAGATTATTTTTTGGTTTTTATTTTTTTTACTCGTTTTTTTAGTATGAAACTCACAGATATTGTACTATTTTGCAATTTTGATTAAATGCGCAAACTTATATGGAACTTGTCAAGGCACTTTGCTACGTTTTCTTTAAAGTACTGCTATAGTCATTAGTTTTAAATAAACCTGAAGTGACATTACTTGAAATGTTACTTACATTTATGATTCCGAAGTTTAAACCAACAAAAAGGAAAAAAATTTACCACTGTAATCAAAAAATTGTCATAGTTTAACCAAATCTCTAGTTTATACTTAAAAGCTTTCAATTTCCAAACTGCAATGGCATAATTTCCCGTTTCAGCTTGACATTGAGTTCTGGGACACCCTGAATATTCAATTATCATATTATGAATATAAATTTATTATATTATTGATATATATTTGATATATATTTATTATTTGTTAGTTATATTATTAATACATATTTAGTAATTAATATCTTCATTAAAAAGATAAAGGTTCACATATTGTATTACCTCCCTTATAAATAAGGATTAGAAAATTAATGAGGTAGTTTGATAAATAAATCAGAAAAATTAAACTAATATTATTATTAATATGATCGATGAAAATACATGTGTTAATACAGTTAAATTAGTTGTATAACGATCACGTAAATCAATATTGTAATGAATTTACTGCCATTGTGAAACACTTTTGCATAATTAAAGCTTTACTTGTTTAAAACACATAGTTGGTGCATATAAAAAATTCATCAGCATTATTAAAAATTCAAATGATACTTTATGAATTGATGAATAACTCTCATTACATTTTGGAATTAAATTAAATAAACAATCGGAGCTAAAATTTAAATTATACAATTTAATATGCAAATGAGCGAATTGGAGGTAGTTTATTTTGATAATCAAAATATGCTGGTCGAAAAGGTTTTCAAATCTGTGGATTTGATAACTATAAATATATAGTTATTTTTATATATAATAATTAACTTCCCGTAGGGTATAGTAATGGGCCAAAAATCGTAAATGAAAATTTTTGCATTTCTCTACGTTTTGAAGGTTTCTGAACATTTTGGCATACCTCAGAAAAATGTATGTGTGTGTGTGTTTTTGTGTCCGCATTTTTTCGTTCACGTTTTTGGGCGCACGGATCAAACAATTTGAATGGTTCAAAAAACATTCGATTCATATTGATAGGGAGATGTGCTAATTAGTTTTATGAAATATTTTTATTTCCAGTAGAGTGAAACGCTATTAAATATTGGCCCGCTTAGGTTTTATTTAGTAAAGGCTTAAAATATTTGTTTTAGTTCTTAATTTCATATCCTCAAAATCAGAAATTGAGATTTCTCATTTATCGAAAGAAAAAAATTCTTAATGCAATTCACAGGCGTACATGGACTCTCAAGCATGTATAATCTTTTGTCATAGTTAGTTTTGCGTATTAGTGAATAATTTCTACATTTATTAGAATGTTATAGATTACAATTATTTTAATGAAATTATTTTTATAATTTTAATAAAATTTTAATAAAACTATTACTATTTTTGAAAATTATTACAATGACATGCTATAGTTTCATATTTGCTTGTTCATCATCTACATATTAATAATACATTTTATTTGTAAAAATTGTTCTATGTAATTAAATGTACCTATTTAAGCGATGTCACATCCGTTGCTCAGAATACAAAGTTGATTTGAATGAAAGTTGGAATTCATCTTGGTAATCTTTAAAGAAATTAATATAGAAAAAAAGATTTTACAATTATTCCTGTTATCTTATAACTTACTTTCAGTACTTAACACTCTTCAGATCAAGACGAGCAATTAAAGTTAGGTCTTTTGTATTTAGATAATTTTTAAAATATTTTCAAACTAGTAGGTAATTTTTGTTTCAAATGTACATTCACTAGGTACAATTTTTTGCTCATTTATAGAACTCAGTTCAGAAAACTTCAGTTTCTTTATTCATTCTAGTTGAACTTTTGTCTAAGAAGATTTTACGTACTTATATGAAAAAAGACTGGAAAACGTTACTAGATTTTACTACAATTGATAATAAAGTATAAAAAAATATATATTTAATATCTGAAATCAAACATAAATATTGAACAAATAAAAATAATAATATTCGGCATATTATTTACATTTATAATAAAAAAATTATCTCGTTTTTCTGTGAGATCAACATTTTTATAAAGTCTTTTCAATAGATTCGCAAAATATGTTGGTTGAACTTTTGTGTGAAGTTTGGCATTATTGAAATATTCGAGCGCATATATTCACAACAAAGATATCGCTGCACGAAGATGTTTCACTTGAATACTGAATAATTCATATTCGTATGACTAAACTACTGTAATGCATGTTGCGTTCGACAGGATAGAAATATAATAGACAATCTACTTCCACATGATACGATATAAGAATATTGTTATATGATAATAAATAAAAACATATACGAAAATGACATGTACGAAGCTAACTTTATCAAAGTCTTACTAGATAGAACCTTGAGAGCTTGGAGAATAAAATATTGGAAATCATAGTAAAAAAGTGATAATTCTGAATATATATATATATATATATATATATATGTAATATATATTATAAAATATTATATATTATATTTCCTTTTTTTCTTAATTTTTTGTTTGGCCTCGCCTTACCCTAAGCATTTAGCCACCTACAACATTTTTATTTATTTACATTCTAATTTTTAGATCATTTTCAATCTATTAATGTATGCTGTTCTATATTCTTCTTAATTTTTCTTCTTCTTATTTTCTTCAATTCTTGCTCTTTTTCAAATTTCTAATTCTATTTAACTTTCAGCTTCATTCCATTTTTTTCTTCATTCTTCATTCAAGTTCCAATATTCCTCTTCTTACTCCTAATTCAACTCAACTATTAGAATTCTGTTATTCCTATTTTTATTTTTTTTTATTCAAATTCTATTTAACAAATACAATTTTTATTTGATTTCAAATTAACTACATATATTTTTTTCATAAATTCTAAGTCATTGACAAAGTTTGATCCGAAGATCCCTGTCGTGTGAATCGAACACGCTACCAAAGAGCTATGCTCGCCACTATATATTATATTTTATTATATATATATATATATATATATATATATATATATATTCAATAGATAAGTCCTGGATTTTTTCAATATATTGATTGTTTCTTTTCCGAACAGTAAATCCAATAATAAAAAACAATTTGTTTTTTGAAGATGTTCAATACGACGTTTCGGAACTAGGTACGTTCCATCATCAGGTTTATTCTGTCAAATACAATGTTTTTTAAAAATATTGATTAACATTAATTAATGATGGTCAATACAGATTAATTAGAAAAAAAATTTATAAAGGAATGGATTATGTACCGGGGTAAAGAGTAATAAGAATTAACTAAAAAAGGTTTTATATAAAATTGAGAAGCAAAAATTATTTACCTGTAATAATTTATATATCCATATCACTAATATTTTTTTTGTTAAAAACACTCGATTTTTTTGGAAGATATTTGTAGATGTTACGACTACACAAGACTTAAACACACTGATATGGAGTTCTGTCTGCCAGATGTAAAGGACAACGTACGGAATTCCTGGCAAAAATGATTTTTTATGGCTTAAAATAAGAGCAATTCAGGTAAGTAGTTATGGGAAAGTCGGTGTAGTTACAAATAGTGTCCCCATGATTTAATACTTGATTCAATTGAAAAACGCTGGCCCACTATTTGTAACTACACCGACTTTCCCATAACTACTTTCAAACACATCATTAACACTGTCCTGAATTGCTCTTATTTTAATTGTTTCAATAATTTTTATCTACAAATCAAAGGTACTGCTATGGGTTGCCGATTATCCCCTGGCATTATAGACCTAGTTTTACAAACCCTTGAAATTTCCGTTTTCTCCACATTTAATTTCCAAATATATTTTTATGTTAGATATGTAGATGACACTTTTTTTATAATAGACAAAGAACAATCAGATATGATACTCGATACCTTTAACAATTACAATAAGAGCATTCAGTTCACACATGAAACACAAATCGACAACAAATTAAACTTTTTAGACGTGACTGTACACAAAATTGACAACATTATTTGCACAAATTGGCACAGAAAAACTACATGGTCAGGAAGATACCTTCATTACGCGTCATATTGTCCCAAAAATTATAAAGTCAATACAATCATTTCTTTGATAGACCACGCAATCATGTTGTCTCACTCTTCTTTTCATACACAAAACACAACATTAGTAACTAAAACTTTATTAGAAAACGGATATCCCATCACCCTCATCAATTCCATTACCAATAAAAGACTTTCCTATCATAAAAGTAACAATTATCAATCCATCTCCAAGTTATTCCAAGACAACAATATTAAACCAACTTTTCACAGCATGCCTTACATTGAAGGCTTATTTGATTATTTTGCCAAATTACTCAAAGAAGAAAATATTTTCATTTCAGGAACAGCTCTATATTCTTTTAAAGAAATGTTTTCAAAAATTAAATCCATCACCCCTCCGAAATTTAATACTAACATAGTTTATTCCATCCCTTGCAAAAATTGTCAAAAACAATACATTGGTCAAACATCACAAATACATTCATAAGAGAATGAGACAACATGAATTAAGCGCCACTCATCATAAAAGCCGAAATTTCCAAAGTACTCTTGTCCAGCAAAACTCACACAATTTCACCTTTGAACCCAATATTTTATATAGAGAGGATTGTACTTTTAAAAGACTTTTTTCTGAAAGCAGTTTAATCTTTTTGAATTCGTCAAATAGTGTTAATAAAAGATCAGATCACAATATCATTCATAACTCATATCTAAATTTTTTAAACCTGATTAAAAACAATTAATCCTAATAATTTTTGAATATGTATATATATACATGTATATATGTTATAATATATGTACATCCATATATGTGCTTATATGTATGTTTTTGTGTGTACACTATATACATGCACTTGCATATATGTTCATGTATATAATTGTGGATACATTAATATATAGATATGTGCATATGTATGTATGAGTATGTAGGTGTGCATATGCATATGCATGTATATATATATACATAATATTTCTCAACATTTACTAAAGCAATATTTCCTCTTTTTTCGTAAATTACCAATACAAGAGCCATGAAAAATCATTTTTGCCAGGAATTCCGTACGTTGTCCTTTACATCTGGCAGACAGAACTCCATATCAGTGTGTTTAAGTCTTGTGTAGTCGTAACATCTACAAATATCTTCCAAAAAAATCGAGTGTTTTTAACAAAAAAATATTAGTGATATGAATATATAAATTATTACAGGTAAATAATTTTTGCTTCTCAATTTTATATAAAACCTTTTTTAGTTAATTCTTATTACTCTTTACCCCGGTACATAATCCATTCCTTTATAAAAAAATTTTTTTAATTAATCTGTATTGACCATCATTAATTAATGTTAATCAATATTTTTAAAAAACATTGTATTTGACAGAATAAACCTGATGATGGAACGTGCCTAGTTCCGAAACGTCGTATTAAACATCTTCAAAAAACAAATTGTTTTTTATTATTGGATTTACTGTTCGGAAAAGAAACAATCAATATATATATATATATATATATATATATATATATATATATATATATATATTAAACATTATTATAAATAACAATGTGGCTTTCTTAATTATAAATTCCATCCTGTTTTCATAATATTATTTGAACTTTGATATCAAAAAATATTATTTTAAACAGTGGCACCTAGTGCCGGACATTTCAAAATAACCTGCATTGATCATATATGTAGCCATCTCCACACTCTCGAATGTCTGCATATGTGTCTTTGATGAATATTGCAAAAAAAGTAACTAATTATCCACCCTTTTGGCTGGACACCGATGCTCTCAGCTGGTGCATTAACCATAAGCTTTTCATTCTTTGACTAGGAAATACGAAAAATGGGGGTATGTAGTGACCGTTACCACTCATACAGAATTGGAATAAATTACCTAAATTCTCACAAGGAAAATCAATATGTTTACTGTCCGGCACTAAGGGACGACTTAGTGTCTGGTGCTAAGAGATAGACATTTTCGTTCATTTGGTGGCACCTATTAAAATTGGTTAAAAGATCTAATAATATTCTACCATTTTACGGATAACAATCAAGTACGATTTTTATCTTTGCATACCACACAAATATAAATGCATAAATATTCTTGAATTACTTCCATTGATATTTAGGTAACGCCGTGATTTTTCGCCTAAAACAGCAAACGATTGCTCCCGCCGTGGAAGTGTGCGTCAGAGGCGAGGCTTGGCGCGTGATCCTGTACCTGTGTGCCACCCATGCTCCATTCCCTTGTATTTTGAAATGAAAACATTTATACTCGCTTAAATAATACGTGTTAAATAGAGTGTCCGGTGCTTGGTGCCGTCCCGCGTTATGGGACTTCCCCCTACGTATTCGGCAGTTGAAAATTTCATCTAAATATCTAAATGTAAATTTCGATTGATTAAGTCAAATATTACACATTTCGGGAAGTTCATGCAACTTGCCTCAAGACAAAATGCCTCTTTCAACTAGTTATATTAGTTAAAACCTATATAAAAATTTATTCGAACTTTTATTCGATTCAAAATTTATAGCATGGAATTTAATTATTTATAGGTTATACTAAAGCGTTTGTATCAAAGAAAGAAGACTCTTTGTGTATTTATGGAATACATGCGCGTGTTTGGAAACTTTCTGCCTTCTTGGGATGCCTTATTCATGATATAAAAGTTTAAAGATAATGAAGAATGACATACAAGGGTAGCTTGAACATGGAACTATAAAATCTCTCGCGAAAACCTTTCTATAACATCAGAAGTTTGAAACACGTTAAAATTCTTGTCGTTAGTTCTTCGAGCAAAGTCTATTACATATTCGAACTTTTACTTACATGTGGGGATTCTATACATAAGACCAGCGCTGGATCGATTTGTATTGCGCCAACTTTAAATATCATAGGTCGCAGGTGATGTTTCCACGTTCGGAGAACTTTTATTATTAAGATTCTAGTTTAAAATTAAATTTGTGTAGTTCGACTTACAGAAATGTATAGGGGTTAGTCTAAATTAGTTCTATATTATAAAAAGTACCTGCATTCATAACAGGAGTCTGAGTATATCGATAATTTTCATTTGCTTCAATTCATCTTAATCATATTAAACAAAATAATAACTAAAACTATTGAGCAAAATGAAAGTAATAAATGTAAAAGAAAATTTATAATCGCATATTAGAATGATGGTGTGATGACATTGAGGGTGGCCAACTCTTGAAGCGGATTGTCAAATTATTGAAACATATTGGTGTACTAATTATAATGAAGAAAATGTAATAATATCACGTATTCAAGATTAGACCAGTTTAGCAGAAGTAATAGACTTCTTTTTGAAAAATAATGCGTTGATTTATTTTGTGAATTTTAATTTATTTTTAAAATTGCCATTTGAAAATTATAATTTGAATATAATCAGTTTTAACATAGTGCAGGCATTAGTATAAATAATGAAAAGAACAATTTAAACAATATTATCAATTTTGTTCTAACAACCTTCGCAGCTAAAGTTACATTGAAAATATAACATTGACAAAACGTATTATATTGCAATTTTTTTAATTAAAATATTAAATGCTTTCGGCATTAAGTTAGTAGTCGACTTTTATGTATTGAAATTGAAATACATTTTGTATAGATGATTATATTATGCACTTGCCCATTAAATCACCTTTACTCTTGATACGTTATTAACCATTGGGTCAAGTTAAATATATTATAACAATATAAAATAATCCTGATTCTTCTTTTATTTTTCTTCATACATTTCAACTCCTGTACACTCAACTGAAGATATAATTAACTTCCCGTATTGCCAAAAACGGTAATTCAGTTTTTAAGAGAACAGAGCGTTCGATTTGAATAATTCAAACAACATTTTATTTGTATTGACTAAATGAAGAAATGTTTAAATTTTTGGAAAGGAAGGTGCAACGACTTCGGAGATATGGAGGACCAAGTGAAAAATGAGCCATTTGGCGGTCAAAAATGAACATTAGACATATGCATATCAAATTATCAGATATTTTATAGAGATTTTAACAATAAGTATAAATTTTGTTTACATTCCTATGGGTTCGGTACCAATGTATATGCGTTAGACGGCGACGCGGCGTTTACGTGCTTCGATACTTCGTCTCTATGCAGTTAAAGCAGTACGATTGCTTTGAAAAAAAGTTCAGAATTTTTAAAATATTTCAAAATAATTTTTTTTTAAAAAGTCTTTTTTCAAAAAAAGTATATTTTTGTCAAAAATTTATAGTTTCTCAAAAATCTAATTTTTTCAGAGCAGTTTTTTTTCAAAAATGTTAATCTTTTTAAAAAAAATAATTTTTGGTACGGGAAGTTCCAGCAATTTGCCTTAAGGCACGATGCCATGCGCCCCACTAGTTATATTTATTCCTTTACAACTTTTCATATTAATTTAAAATCTTCAGTTATCTTGTATTTAGATTCACCGCAATTATATCTAAATATTTTATTGCATCATAAAAGTGATTGAAACGTGCTCTGTAATGTGAGAATGCATGCAAATTCAATAAAACAATGCATTTAGAAATTTCTAATTTATAATTGCGATTCGGTTTCAAAATATACAACTCAATGACAGGCTGCAGCGACAATACTTGAGATTTTAGAATACAAACAACTTTAAAATTCATCATGGTATAACTTTCTAAAATTCGCAATGTTCATGGATTTAGTCACGTTGGAATGTTAGTTGCTTATGTTACACTCAAAAGGATTTTTGGTTTGCAGTTTCTAAATTTGTTCTAATTTTATATTCGTTCTTTTAAACGCAATTTTAGAACTAGATATGAATTAGGCATTAGGCATTTAAAGTACATATTGGCATAATATTGCAAACTAATATCTTGCTGAGCGCATATGAAGGGAAATTGGTCAATTGAAAATATGTGATGGAGGTCAATTTTTTCAAATCATCTTTTTCCGTAATAGTACAATTCCGGGGTTATATTTATGCAGATTTAACTATTTAGTTTACAATAAACGATATTGAGAAATTATTTGCATATAATTGAAATATTTAAATTATTTTGTATTTTTCGGCTCTGCTATTGTATTACTAATTTTCAATTAATATTGTTCAAAATTAGTAAGTTCATTTAAATTACTTTAACTTCTAGTTTCATTTAATTTGGAATGTGCTAAATAGTGATTATTTAATTTGAAATGTGCAAAATAGTGATATTCCCTTAATACAAAATATAATTTAATTCTCAGTTTATAGTTAAAATTATAAAATAAATAAAAATTTAACAAAAATTATAATTATTTATCAACAGAGAAAGTTTGTACGGTCTCTGAAGCGTCAGGAATTATGAACCATAATTGTAATTCTGAAATTTATCATACGTACATTTTTCTGTCTTTATATATTTAATGATAAAAATTATTTCTGATTTCGTACCTTAATCAATTTTTTGTCATTCACAACCTGAAAATGTAGTAACGAAATAATATTAGTTTCAATAATTACAAAATTCGCTAATATCAATTCTCCACAAAGTTTTAAAACTTTTAAAAATTTTAAATTACCCTACGCACCACTAGTTTTATGAATATTTCACTTGGATGTGTTAGTAATATAATCCAATAGTTTTCTCATTTTAATATGTGTGATTTATAATATGTATAATAAAATATCAAAATATCAATTTTCCTATTTATGCAATTTATTATGCAATATGATAAACATATGTATTTTTTCTATTATACTTGTCATTGTCATATATCTTGTCATTATCTATGCGATACATGATATCGTTAAGGATATCTTTCCGATAAAGCTTTTTTATTATGCAGATATCATTTCATAGGGATAGAGCATCGAGGTACTGCAAAAGTTTTTGACTAACATAAGATTATCAAAGACATAAGAGTACTCTTATGTAAATCCATTAAGGAGGCTAATCCAAACTGTTGCTGTAATACTTTTTTTAATCAATATATCTACTGATTATTCTAGGAAAGGTGTAAACAATAAAAAATAATAAATATAAAAGTAAATTAAGTTAAAAATAGCAATTTTACAAAATATAAGGTAAATTGTTAAACTCTGCTGAAGAAAGACAAAATAATAGATCAACGTTATATAGCGGGTTAGCTTTGTAAAAAATGCACCCATGAAATTTATATTTTGCATTGGTTGAATAATGAAGCTATTATTTCCTAAAATCTCTTCAAAATTAAAAATAAGATATTGGACCTGTTTGTTCCCTGGCCGTCCCATTTTACTCCGTCCATGGGGTAAAATAACAATAAAAATTGCAAACAGTCTTAGTAGAATTACGATTATGTATGGCGTAAATTGATATGCCAATTGTTTTATAAAAAAAACTAAATTATTAATAAATAGTTGAAAGTGACATTTTGCTTTCCCGAAATGTGTAATAATTGAATTAATCAACCTTAATCTAGATTTGGTACATATATCATGTACGTAGTTCTTGATATTATTTATTGATTTAAATCGATGGTAACATTTTTGACACAACCAGAGAAGTTTTGTAGATTGCTCACTTACTTTTTTGCTGATTCCAAAGCCATTTCTAATGGCTTGCCCGATCTCCTCGCAAACCTATCGCAACTTCTCCTTGTCGATTCTATTCCAATGGCTTTTAAATTTGTGAAATTCAAATTTTGACTTATCACATCACAAAAGCGACTTTTGACACAAATCATAATTTTTCAAACTTTGATGAATTTTGAAATTAAACGGCTTGTCGTAGAACCGTAATATTCTAGTATGCTCTAAGAAGCATAATATCAATCAGAAAACGGCCGGACCGACATTTACCAGCACAATATTTTTTTCACTTTTCTGATATTACCAAAGAAACGGCTCGGCTGATCGTTTTGCAAAACTGATAGATGCTATTCCATATTGAGTTACATTAAATGACTTTTAAAGTGTGGAAATGAGCCCAGTCGTTTTTGAAAAATCGTCAACGAAAGGGCCAAACTCTGTTCACATACACACACATACACATACGTTTCCCAAATTTGGTCTCATTCGATTCAGAATGGTTAAAACGCCGAGAAAATATAAAATAAAAAATCGGGTTTTTTGACGAAAACACACTTCTTTGGGAAGTTAATTATGATTTTTAATAAAATCTAAAAATATGATAGAGTAACCTCAATGATACGCATTAGCGCTGTTTATTTCTGTTATACAATTCTGGATACTTAAATATCTGAATATAAAAATCATTATTATGTCTATCGTAAATATAGAGAAAGTTATAATGCGTACTTGTATGCCAAAGCGCAATCGCGCACTAAAAGCGCAATTTCGCATGTTATATTGCTTTGCTATGAGAAACAACATGATTTCTTGCGCATTACGTCTTCGATATATAATAACGTAACGGATTCTGCTCTCAATGGTGCATCTCAGCATCCGTCCTCCGAACGTTGTCGTCGCTTCGTTGCATAATCGCCTTGTTATCCGGCATAGACGTTCGAGGTTTCCGCACGCGCGAGCCAGTTATGTAAATCTGTAAACATCATCTCAAGGGCTCCTGGAACACGACCGAGACCACGTGTTTTCGCAAGGCGAACATTGAGGATCTTCGTCCGGACTACGTGACATCGAAAATCTCACATCAGTCTAAAATTATTATACAGCCAAACGGGACATAGATGCTTCTTCAGTAGCTGCAACGTGATTTTTAAAGCACGAGATGTAATATAACATGTTAGAAATTTGGTAATTTTATTGAAGATTTGTCACCATTTTATCTAAGTAAAAAGACATTTTTGCCGCTTTGTTCCAGTTCAAGGTAGTATTTATAATCAGGGCCGGTCCTGGGCTCCTTAGCGCCCGCATGCAACTTTTTTCCTAGCGCCCCCCTATTAATTTTAACTGTTTTAACAGTTTTTTATTAAAATTATATAAATATTTACATATTTTTTAAAAATTAATTTTCAATTATTCTGGATATAGTACACAATAAATTAGATATAATCTAAAAGCGTATAAAATATATTGATTTTAAATTTATTTAGAAAATCGAGGCGATTCGCGGGTTGATTATAATCAAATGTTTTTAAATTTTGAATTATTTTTACCGTATGTGCAATATTAATATTTTGGTTTTAAAACATTTTACTTATTTATTGTGCGATTTATTCTATTGAGCAAATCATGCCAAGAGAGCTAAATAAACTAGTTTTTAATTTTCAATCATAACAATCGTATTTCGTGTTGGATTTTTCAAATTTAATTTAATTTTTTATTATTTATAATATCCAAAATTGCGTCGTAAACTTCTCCTCATTGATATCCTAAGAGTCGAACTGTATTCAATATTCATCCTTGCATTCCCGTCATATTCAGAGAACCAAATTGTTGTTTTAAAATTAAATTTTTAACGTATTTTAGAAGAATTGTCGTAAAATCAGTAAAAGAAGGAAATGAATTACACATTTTTTGAACTATATAGAAAGAAAAACTAATTATGTTTGGTATATATTATTCTTGCATAGTTAATATTTATTAAATTTAGAGTATAGACACCACTAGGTATAAAAAAAAACTTTTCGTTCCAAAGTAAATTTTGCTTTCATTTTTTATATTTGTTCCAATTTCATAACCTTAACCACGCATGTCTTCAGCATCAAATTTCAGATGCGAAACATTTGCAACAAAAACAAAAGCTACAATTCAATTTCTCGGAATAAACATGCCATTTTCTAACTACTGACTCCCCATTGTTTATTTTTCTGATTATAATTTATTTATATTTTTTAACAAGTTCTCGCAAATTAGCTCGCATTTTTTGTCAATAATGCCCAATAATTAATTTAATCTTTTGCAGGTTTGCGCTTATGGATTGAACACTAGATAATTCCTTTTTTGATTTCACGGTAACTTCAAACAAAGAAAACAGTTAAGTTAAATTGTTTATTGTAATTTATTAAGTATTCTAAATTTTATATAAATAATAAAAAATATAAATAATATATTATAAATTTAATTTCCAAAATTCAATTTGGCGCCCCCTAAGACCCCTAATCCAAAAAGTTTGTTTTTGCCAAAAACTCCCATTTGCTATTTTTATGTTTGCTCCAATACCAAAATAAGAAAAAACGGCGAGCAAAAACTTGACCTTTCGTTGACGTTTTCTTAAAAACGGCATTACCGATTTTAATAAGGGCCAGCATGGGTTAAATTTGATAGATGATCGATCTACTCGTTTACCGATGATTAACAGATAAGTGTGATAATATCAACCGGTTTTAAAAATAGAAAGAACCATTTAAAAGTTACCAGTTGGATAAATATCACCCGAGCCGTTATACAGTTCGGACGTGGGCAAGCACAAAACTAGTCCCGGATTTGCTGGTTCGGTCCCAGCCATAGCCAATCAAATTGATGTCAAATTTCCACTTGAGGTCATCGATTTTAATATGATCTTAAGTAAAAATCGCCCCTTGTGGTATAGCTTCATATAAATCATAAAATGTTAACAAATACATCGGATATACTCGCAGTTAAATAGTCTGGTTTGGACAACTTCTGTGTTGCTAAGCCCTGTAGTAACGTCATAACAATTGCTGAGTGCTCTACTATAACAAATATTAATTACAATATATAACAAAAAAAGTTCATCGAAATTAATTTTAGATTTTTTTTGCTTATTGAAATTTGAATGAAACTTTGCATAATACTGATGTAAACCAGTGAGTCTCAAAGTGGTCAATAAAGACCCCCAATTGTCTATGATAACTTTCAATGGTGCCACATCAACGGAAAAATGTGGGTCCACGAAGTGAACATGTGGATCTCAATGTACTATTTTATTATAAATTTACATACGTTTAATTAACAATAATACAATTCATATCTAATATATAATACGGATCTATCAAACAATACAATAATGGATACAGATACAATTGATGCGTTAAAATGATTAAGGATATGTAAGGACATAATAAATAACAAAATATTTTCATATATAGTTTGTTGTAATGTTACAAAAGTCACGACCTCAAATAAATAACGTATTACATTAATTTGAAGGAAAAATTCATTTTTTAATAATTTTTTGGTAACGATACTAATTATTCTTATCATTTAATTTTAGGCGTGATGCTCGATGTCACGTAGAGAATTCGTTTTGTGTTATGTTATGTATTTCTGATTGCTCAAATAAAAGTAAAATGTAAAAAAACAAAAAAAAAGTTGAATTTAACTACAAAAATTATTGTTTTGAGAGCATGTTTGTGAGTTATATTAATAATACTTAAAAATGTTTTCAGAAGTTCCTTCCTGACTGAGTAGCACCTGAAGAGAGCATTAATTCGAATGCGTTTTAACCTAATTTTATTCTAATATTTATATGTTTGTAAATAAAATTTGAAATCAATAATATAGCGTACGATATAACATAATAAATTATACTTGCAGTTTTATAAATTAGATTTCAGTCATACTTTGCTTAAATTTGCAAAGTTTTCTTCTTGATTGAAAGTCACGATCCCAATGTTTTCACTTCGGTTTTCTGCAGAGTATGCAGGTATTTATTGACAGTACATCGCATATATTTCGATTGTTCTGCAGTGAACATTGCAAAAATTGGAATTGTAGCCCGCAATTTATGAAATTTTCAACACACAGCTTCTGAAGCCGAGTTCGTAATAACTGTCATTCACATTACACAAGGGTCGCCTAGTTATGGTTTATAGTTAGTGCGACCAAACTGAATTCGCATAAGTTATGTTAACCATTCAAGTAAATGTGGAGAACTTATTCTAAAAGACATTTTATTTGTGATTGTGTTATCAATAATCAAAATGCATTAATGAATACATGTTTCCTAATTTTACGTTGTAAGAATTAGTTAATAATAATGATAAGTCTGCGCAGTAATGATATTATTTTATTATTTGGAATGTTTATAAAACTAAATGAATAATAGAAATTATTTGCTTGAACTTTCAAATATTAGGAGAGGGATACGGTTGGGTCACTTATATTAATATTTTAACTTCCCGAAGTTTATTTTTTCATCTAAAAATCCGATTCGCTAATTTTATGTTTTTTAGACGTTTCAAGCCATTCTAATGAGATCGAATGAGACCAAATTTGGAAAAAGTATGTGTGTGTGTATGTGAACAGATTTTTTGCCGTAAATCAATGTTTTCTCAAAAACTGCTGGACCGATTAAAAAAATTTAAAAGCCATTCGAAGTATCTCGAGGAGGACTATTGTTTGTCAGTTTTGTGCGACGATAGGCCAAGCCGTTTCTTTATAAATCGCAGAAAAGTGAAAAAATTTTCGTCTACGTTTTAGCCCGCAATTCTGAATCGATTTTGAAAATTCAAAAACCGTTTGAAAGATATTGGTTGGAAATTGTGCTGATAAGTTTTTGGTAGAGATCGGCCGGGCTATTTTCTTATAATAAAGTGTCGAAAATTTTTTTTCGACGATTTCTATTATTATTTTTTTGACGGTAGATACCATAGTCTTCTAGATCATACTAAAATAATACCGCCCTAAGTTTGCAAAAATTGGTATCGTTTTTTTGACATTTGTCATAATTAGACGTTTCATTGACGTTTGCTCAAAAACGCCTGAACCGATTTCAGAAATTTAAAAGCCATTTGATGTACCTCGATGTTTCTCAGTTTTCAACGACGATCGGCCTAACCGTTTCTTTGTAATTTGGAAAAAGTGTTAAACTGTTCGTCCACATTTAAGCTCATACAACCGAATCGATTTCAAAAAATAACTAGTGGGGTGTATGGCATCGTGTCTTAAGCAAATTGATGGAACTTCCCGTACCGTAACGAAATTTCGAGGAATACTGAATGTTATCAAATAGATTATTATTAATATTGTAACATTGTCTAATATTTATAAAAATTATATAAACTGAATTGCAAAGTTGAAATTATTTGTCAGAATTAAATATAAAATCTGAATTATTTTCGATATACAAAAAAAATTTTTTTTTCCAAAATCAATTATTTTGCTAAGACAAGCAGAAAGTTCTTTGAATCATTTAAATCGGACGCTTAGTTCTTTCAAAAACTGCCATTTTTTACACCGTATCTTCGAAATGGCTGGGCCTGCCTTTGCCAAAAACTAATAAACACTTCTCCCAATCATTAATAATTGAATGTTTTTTAGATCATTCAAATCGGATACTCCGTTCTCTCAAAAAGTCGATTTCTATTTTCTGCACTCTTTGCTCCGTATCTCCGAAACGGCAGGACTTGCCTTTGCCAAAAACTAATCAGCTCTTCTCCCTATCAACAGGAATCGAATGTTTTTTGAACCATTCAAATCGGTTGATCCGTGCGCCCGAAAACGTGTCTGGAAATTTGTATCCATTCATACATACACACACACACATCCATTTTGTCTGAGGTATGCCAAAATGTTCAGAAACCTTCAAAACGTCGAGAAATATAAATATTTTCAATTTCGATTTTTGGCCCATTACAATAACTTACCCTACGGGAAGTTAAAAAACTGTTCGAAAGATATTAGTTGGGAACGATACTGATTAGTTTTAGGTGAAAATCTACCGTGCCGTTTTCTTGTAATTAACTGTTGAAAAAAAAATTAAGGCGATTTTTATGAAACTTTTTTTTGCGATACATATCATGGTCTTATGGACCTTACTGAAATATAACGGCCTTGCTACAAGTAGTTTAATTTTAAAAATTCATCAAAGTTTCAGAAAATGAGTTGTTATTTTGACGTTTGTTTAAATTAAAATTAGACGATTTACTTGGTATAACGATGGATTAATGGTATAATGAACATACTAAATTATAAAAATTATTAATTTTCGAAAATTTGCTATTAGAAAATACTCCGAGTTAACGTGTTCGTTCGCTTTCAATTATGTGTAATAAATCCACTCGGAATAGTTTTAATCGCTCATAAATTAATTTATTTTTTATTGATTAAGTCGATTAATTACACATATCAGGAAGTTCATGTAACTTGCCTCAAGGCAAAATACCAATACCAACTAGTTTCTTGTTAGATTATCAAAAAAATAACGTGATAGATAGATAAACGTATAGACTTGGGTTGGCTTTACAAGTAGAAACCGATAAAGTATCAGAAATATTAAAATAGCAGAAATTGCTGTAAAAAGTTGCTTTTAGAAAATTAAGCTAAATTTGATAGTGCTGTATGCTTGATAAAGTTCTTAGTTCCCAACCTTTGCATCGCAACAAATAAAAAATCTCACACTGATAAATTTAAAAATTAAATAAGACATTTTTACAGAGATGCGGCTACACATGTTTTTGCAACAAAATTATGAACAAATTGTCGTGGTTGGCACAAAATTTGTTAAAAGATGAGAAACTCTTAATGTTGATCGAAGATATCGAGGTAATGGTAAGTGACAATTTTATCTTTGCTTAATTAGTTATACAATTACTTACATTACGATACAGATTGCTTTTTTATACATTTATTCTATCTCCTATTAATAGCATTTACTATTATTAATATCATATAATTATATTTTATTATTTCATTAAATAGTACCTGCTATTTTCAAGGCTTAAGGTATAGTCCCTTGAAAATGTAGCTTTAAATTTTAAATAAAAAATTAGCATGATTTATCTGTTATACAAATATATATTTTTATGATAAGGGAGTGCATAAATTGCTGAGCGCTTTAAGTCTAAATAGAATACTATGACGTAGGCTGAATCAAGTTTTTTAAATGTTAAGGCAGATTATCAAGTAAAAAAGATAAATATTGATGTCATCATCAATAGATGTGAACCGTTTATGTCTTTCATGATTTCGAAATATATGATTTTATTCATATATTTTAGCAGTAGACTATCTTTAACATAAATATTATATAAACAGCATTAAAAATATAATATTGATATAATATATATATATATATATATAATATATATATATATATATATTAGGGTGGTCCTTAAAATGGTCATTTTTGAATTTTCTTGCTCCCAGGGGCTTAAATGATTCCAAATTGATAAAAAACAATTCTCTGAAAGTTTTAGCTCTTAATATTAACGTTTAGATATAGCGCAATTCAATCAAAGTTTTGTATGGAAATAGCATGGAAAATTTTTCAAAAATTTAAAAAATGTTTTGTAGATGTAATTTAGCGAACGAATGAATAAATAAAACTTATTCATTTGTCGCTAAGTTATACCTAACACATTTTTTTAGATTTTCAAATTTTTTTCCATGCATGTATACATGCCTCGGTACTCGCAAAGTACAGAAGTCGTGGCAGAAATTACATAATTCTACTTACATTTTTGTTCAATAAAACTATCATTTTTCTGTTTACATCATACAAAAAAATTATATGAAAAATGCATAGTGTTGACAAGTTAGTTGTATAAATGTTAGTGCCAATCTCTAGTGCTGTGTACACTTCTCTATATGTAACCAACCAACGTAATATCCACTGATGATGACATTAAATTGAATGTCGAAACGTTTGGAAATAAAGATTATTTTATAAATCTTTGGCTTTTCTTTGTTTGATGTATCGCCCTCAAGAACTCATATATATATATATATATATATATATATATATATATATATATATTATATATATATATATAGATACAGTAGAACCTCGATTATCCGGACCTCGGTTATACGGATTCGCGATTATCCGGGCTACCAACAGCGACATAGTTATATGTATGTATGTATGTACATTCTTCATACATTGGATTATCCGGATTTTCGATTATCCGGATACCTATCGACAACAATTAGTCCGGTTAATCGAGGTTCTGCAGTATATATATACATATATATATTTGAATAGTCTATATATATATATATATATATATATATATATATATATATTGATACGAAATTTATCATCAAAGGATTTTTCAATTATTACCTAAAATTGTTTATAAAAAAATACATCATCAAAGGAAAGTTTAACATCATAATAAATGTGTGTGATTTAAAATTAATAATTTTAAATGTTCATTATATATAATAATGAACCAATACCATATAATAATGAACCAATAATAATTTCAATTTTATTACGGTCATTAACCATATTCACTAGAGCACAAAGCGTTCATTGGCAATCAGATCACCAGAGAGTGAAATGCCAAAACTTCATCTACGAAATTATTTTACAAATAGAGCAAACCCTTTAATCACTCACGTGGAAAATCAATAGCTATAAACAAATAATGAATTGACGTCAATGACATATACTCTTAATCTAAAATTGTAGTGCACTTTCTTTAAGAACATAATTTCACTACTAAATTTAATAAAATTTTATTAAAAAAAATGCTTTGAAAATATGTTATATATAGAAAATATATATCGCTTTTGTGTTTCATTAATTAAATAAATAAAAGCGTTATTTACCTTTATTTTATATACATATTTAAACTTCTACTATATGTATTCAGTAATCTTTCTCTGCAAAAGTTATTCGCTACTTTCATGCTTTATTTTGGAACGCCTATCTTATGAAAGATATAGAAATCATGCAAACATATCGAAAGGTAAACAAGAATTTATTTTCATGCTTTTTCTCAATAGAATGGTAGAAATCTAATACAGAACTATATGTAGCATTGCTTTCCAGTTTACGCGCAATGATGCTGTATGATGTAGAGCGCACGAAGATATTGAATTCAATAAACAAACATATATAGTAATAAAATAAAAATGACTATAAAGCATCGTTTTTTCCCCAATAAAACTAGATTGGATTTTGAAATCGTATTTACCCGATTTCTCTATACCTTTATACTTTTATTTACTTTATATTACATGAGCCGCTTATTGGAAATATATTTTTCACATTTTCCATTTAATTTTTATAAATAATTTTAATAGTAAATTATAATAGAATCTTATTAGACAAATATTTTAGAAATGTCTGTATTTATATTAACTTCTATATGTTGAAAGATATACATATAAATAAAACATAAAAAGTTTCTTAACAGACAAATGAGATCTTTTATAGGATAAACTATACATAGTATATTTAAAAAAAATAGTAAGACTTCCATACCTTTCGAAATCTAGTTCAACTAGTTTTCTCCTTTCAACTAGACAATACTACAAAATATTAAATAAAAGAATAATATAATAAAACTGTGATAAACTAGTAGTGCATGGCATCGTGTCTTAAGGCAAATTGCTGGAACTTCTCGTACCGTCGTGAAATATTCGAAAAATTCCAAATAGATTATTATAAATAAGCGTTTATAAATTGAGAGACAACATTTATATATCTATATGAAAAGTAAATAAACAAAACTTAATCAACCGGAATTAAACTGAAAGACCTTATCTAATATTTTTAAGAATTATGTAAACTGAATTGCAAAATTAAAATAATTTGTATATAGTATGTAAGTATATATAAGTACATAAGAGAGCTTTAACATATTAGTTGAAACAGACATTAAAATCAGTATTATTTTCTATATTTATGTTTTTTTGAAAATTAAAAAAAAAAATTAAATAAAAAATATTTTTTCCAAAAAACTGATCGTTTCTTCACACTGTCAAACAAGCAAAATGTTTTATGAATCATTTGAATCGGATTTTTCGTTTACCAAAACCTGCCATTTTCTGCCAAATTAATTGTTTTTTGAATCATTGGAATCAGATGTTCTTTTCTCAAAATTTTTCTCTAATTGTTTCTACTTTAGATTTTTCAATATATAGTAATTTGCTGTCATGATATATTATCCTACTTCTTAATATTCTAATAAAAAATATTCAGAAAGTCGTTGATGATAAATTATTTATCAAACGATCTTCTCAGTTTTCGTAATTTATTGTACCAAAGTTGTATGTTATTACATTCACGAACTATTATCGATAATCGCCTTTCCGCTAACGTCGAACCGCTGCTGTGCCTCAGAAGTAACATATTGTTTTGACGTGGGATCTATCATGCGTGATCAGAAGAGTGATCGAATAGTAAATGGTCGCACGCACTACGCGGAAATGTCCCAAAATCAAATATATGAGAAATTGATTTGCGGTGATCGGGGTCACCGTACGGCGATATATGTTTACCACTTGTTCGCACAACTTTTGATCGTCAAAAGATTGGAACAGATGCCGTGCTCATTATTACTGATATTATTCGAGGGATTTATTTAGTATCTCAAAATGTATGTACGGAAGTTTTTGAATGTTCAACATTTATTCGTTCGATGTGTGTAAGAATATATGATTTTCTTTCAATTAAAATTTTTTGTGGCATCTATTAATAAACCTTAAGTATAATAAGGGGTAGGACGGGGGGCTTAAGAGTCAAAGTTGACTTTGAGCAGTTATGTTCTGAAAATCAAACCAATTATGTCACAACAAATAACACATTTCATACAAACTATCTGACTATGTTCTGTAATACTCTCATCTTCAAGCATGGAAATTGGCCAAGTTAATCCTCATTCCAAAACATGGTAAAGATCCTGAGAATATGAAGTCATACCGGCCAATAAGTCTATTACCGGTAGTATCAAAAATATTTGAAAAACTTCTTTTAAAGAAACTTATTCCTGTACTTATGGACAAAAAAGTTATTCCGGCACACCAGTTTGGGTTCAGGAAACTCCACTCGACCTTGGACCAAACTCACCGAATAGTTAACGAAATAAATACAACGCTCCAAGAAAAAAAGTATTGTTTGTCTGTATTTCTAGATTTATCTCATGCCCTCTTTTATAGATTGAGATTAATATTGCCCGACACCCTTTTCCAAGTTTTACGATTCTATCTAACTGACCGCAAGTTCTTTATTAAACAACATAATTTTAATTCTTCAGCCAAGCCTATATGTTCCGGAGTTCCACAGGGAAGCGTATTGGGTCCACCAGTCCTTTTCTTTATTTACACAGCCGATATGCCTACTTCAAAACACACACACCTAGCTACATTCGCTGATGACACGTGCATATTAGCGCATAATGAGGACTCAAATACGGCTTCCAGGATGCTCCAGAAACACATAAACAATATTGAAGACTGGTTTATACTGTTGAGACATGAAATCAATCGCCAAAAATCCAGCCATGTCATATTCTTCCTTAGAATAGGTAACTGCATTGCCATTTCAATGTTTGGAGAGTAAATTCCTCAATAGGACTCAGCCAAGTACTTGAGACTACATCTAGACAAAAAGTTGATCTGGAAAACGCACATAAAAATGACCACCAGTGAACAAACAGGAAACAGGATAAATGTCTGATTTTCAATTTTAAATAAATTTTACTGAATAAGAGCTGCATTATTCAACCGATGCAAAATGTTTTACAGAGATAACATTGTATATAACATTTATCTGATATTTCGACCGAAATATTTATCAAAAGGGTTGGAATTACTATTTATTTAATTAATCTCTTATAAAATTGCTCTTTTTAACTTATTTTACTTACTGATTCACTATTTTTCATTGCTCATACCTTTGTCCGGGTAAAGGTTCAGCTGGTTCTATTTACCTCATCCACGTTGAAGTTTTTATAGAGGTTATATAAATGAGACTGTTTTTGATAATTCAGTGCGATTGCTTTAAAAAAAAGTCCAAAATGTCCAAATTATTTCTAAAGAAAAATTTTTTTTTCCAAAAAAGTCAATTTTTTTCAAAATTTAAGATTTCTCAAAAATCTAATAATTTTTGGTACGGGAAGTACCAGCAATTTGCTTTAAGGTATGAAAACATACACCACTAGTTTCATTTAGAAAATTATCCCGACAAATGCTTACCAGCAACGGAGCTTTTCATATGTCTACTCTAAGCAAATCCGCCGGTGGAGCTACCTTGTACTTTTTTAATCAAATCATAGTATGTTGTAAACAATATATATTTCATATACAATCAATAGTTTTCAACTGCAACATAGTGTATTGAATTTAACTTATAGTGAAGTAGTGAACAACTAATCTACATAAAGAATTATCAAATTTCTTTTAAATCAAACATTTTTCAAAATAATTTTTAATAAACATATTAAAGAAATTTAATATTTGTACATATTAAATGACCCTAATTTTATTTATAAATCTTTATATTTGTGTATATTAATATAAAATGAATATATTAATTTATTATTAATTCAAATAATAAATGTTTAATGCATTTATTTTCCGGATATATTTTGGAAATCATTGAAAATGAAATAAAAACCATATACTAAACCATCCGCCAATGATTAATATTGAATATTCAGTACAAAATTTGTTGATATCAAATATATATATTTATTATAAATATTTAATATTAATTTCAAGTACTTAATATATATATTTGTATATATATTAAATATATATATATATATATATATATATATATTTGATACGTAAATAACGTAATTGTATGTTATAAATACTTACGTATAAATTAATATAAAGCAAAATTAATCATTTATTTAAAAAAAACTTGAAATGTAATTGTAGCAATTTGAGCCGAGAATTTTCGCATTTGAGCAACGATAGTGAATTCACTGGATTCGCAATAATCTTCTCATCTGATTTTAACAATATAAATATAAATATATATATATATAATATATATATATATATATCTTGATAGTTTTTTCGACGTTGAAACATATTTCAAAGTAACTAGCAGCCCATTCGTCGAAATAAAAAAGGTATAAAGTATAAAAACTTTTATTTATATGTTTCGGCACAAGATGCGTGTCATCATTCTATATATATATATATATAAAAATATATATATAGTATATATATATATATATATATATATTATATATAGTATATATATCTATAATACAATATATAGAATATATATCATATATCTATATCCGTATATATATTATAATCTACTATATATCAATCTATATATATATTAACGACAAATTTTCATGTTTGTTTTTGTTTTTAGTTTTTTTTTATATAGTAAAACTATACACTAAGTACATCCGCTACTATTATAAAAACGTTGCCATTATCAAAACTTTTCTGAATTCTATTCTAGAATTCACTTGGAGATCTGACTACCTTAATAAAAGTTTTCAATCGGCTTCGTTCAATATTATCCGCTGCTCTTTGCCATTGCATTATGACAGTCGAAGAAAGTTATATGCGATCATAAATCATGAAGCCGTGATAGAACTATTTTAAAATCATTGTCGGAAAAGGATGTGGGGTAGTATTCGGAACTAAAATCGTATTACACGATAAGCTGACATAAAAAAAGTTAGTGGCTTATTGGCGGTAGTAAAGTTACCCAGTATCAATTGTTTACATGCGTAAATAGATATAGATACATAGATTAGCACAATCATTGCGTGACTGCACTGGTCTTGAACCGTATTACGAGTTATTTCCTGCCGACATGATGAAGCGAAGCGTAAGCCCATGACGCGCGGCTGTCACAAAACAATTGACTTCCAAACGAATGACGCAAAAGGATCGAGTCGAATTATTACGCAGGCAACAAAAATTAGTAAAAGTAGCAAAAGCATACGTACTGATGTTCAACTTTCAGTAGAATAAGTTATAGAAAACGCAAAAAAAATTAAAATTCATATATCCTTGCGTTTCCAGATTTCCCGAACCTTTTGGCTTATCTTAGAATAAATTGATTACATCCACGATTTCGAGCCTATTGACCAATCAATTTAGTTAATCAAAATAATTTATTTGATTCATATTTTTGCGGAGATGTGGCCATTAGTTTTTGTCGAAAAATGTATGACATAAAGTGCCAAAATTGGCAATTCAGCTTATGATACAAAAGAAGCGTCTGATTTGAATATGTAATTAAACAAAAAATCTTTGCTGAAATTGTTGGAAAATCCAGTTAAAAATTAAAAAAAAAGCTAATCAAATTACCAGATGCTTTATAGAAATTTTAATAATAATTACAAATTTTGTTCACATTTTTATGTTACCGTACCGAGATTTATAATGTTTAACCGTTAGATAGCGACGCGGCGCAAATTAAAAAAAACAACAAGCCACCACAATTTTCATACTTTTGTTATTTTTGATAACATGTGAATAACTTGTAAAAACTATATTTTTTTGTTTTTCACATTCATATCATATATGAATTTAAAAGTGGGGGTGGTAATTAAGTAAAATAGGTATGTTTGTTTGGGCCAAACTGATATTTGTGAACAAAGAAAGTTTTTCATACTTAAAATTATCAATTTGGCTCAGTGCTGGATTTGAAAATTTAGCGCCCTGGGGCCACTGATAAAAATGACGCCCCATTTTTTATGCCCCATTTTTCTAAAATTAAAATTACTATTTGCTTGCTGAAAATTTATCACGCATTACATACTTGTTCTATGCATAGATATAATTAACTTCCCGTAGGGCAAGTTATAGTAATCGCAAAAAAATCGAAAATGAAAATTTTTATATATCTTTACGTTTCAGAGGTTTCTGAATATTTTGGCATACCTTAAAAAAATTGATGTATGTGTGTGTGTGCTTGTGTGTGTGCGGATACAAATTTTCGTCGAAAATTGATTTTGGGAACACCGATCAACTGCTTTGAATAATTCAAAAAACATTCGGTTTGTATTGATAAGGAGACGTGCTGATTAGTTTTTGGGTAAGGTAGGTCTCGCGGTTCCGAAGATACGGGGAAAAAAGTGCCAAAACTGGTAACTCACTTTTTAAGAGAACGGAGCGTCCGATTTTAATAATTCAAAAACATTTTACTTGTATTGACAATTGATTAAATTTTCATGAAGACAGGTCTAGCGGTTTCGGAAATATAGTAAAAAAAGTAAAAAAAAAAATGCCATTTAGCGGTCAAAAATGATTATTAGACATATGCACATCAAATTATCGGATATTTTATAGAGATTTTAACAATAAGTATAAATTTTGTTTACATTCCTATGGGTTCCGTACCAATGTTTATCCGTTGGACGGCGACGCGGCGCTTACGCGCTTTTACATTGCGTCTCTTTGCAGTTAACGCAGTACGATTGCTCTGAAAAAAAGTTCAGAATTTCCAAAATATGTCAAAATAAAAAAAACTTGTTTTCAAAAAAAATTTTTTTTTTTCAAAAAAAAGTTATTTTTTTGTCTAGTTTATAGTTTATCAAAATTCAATTTTTTTCGAAGTAAACTTTTTTCAAAATTGTTAATTGTTTTGAAAAAATAATAATGTTTGGTACGGGAAGTTCCAGCAATTTGCCTTAAGGCACGATGCCATGCGCCCCACTAGTTTTATTCTTAATTTCCAATTTTTTGCCGCCCCAGAAAATTTGCCGCCCTGGGCACTGTAAATCCAGCACTGATTGGGCTATAAAGTTAAAAAGCCTATTTTATATGTTATTGCGATATTATTTCTATAACCCATTTTTATCTTACAATTAACCAGACAACTGTGATTTTTGGACTTTGAACTTTAACTTGGGAAAGTGAAAGAATATTGTATATTGACGAAGTATACTCGTCATGCTTGGCCATTGACTATATATTTTTGAAAAAGTGAAATCAAAACTTATTTTCAAATTCCAAGATGTGTGGCATATTTTGAGATTATGACGGAATATAATAAATGGTTTTAAGTGGTATTTTACCTTAAAACAACATTCTACAACATGAGAGGCATTACGACGATATTGACTACATAAAAGGCAATGTTTAACTGTTCAACAAGGATAAATGATTTAAATCGCAAATATTATGTTAACAAATTTTATGTTTTTTTTTTTAATTTTCTAGCTAATCTGAAAATTCCTCAGTTGACAACTTTTACCAATTTTATAGTTTGATTTCTTTTTAAAGAGATTAATTAAAGATTGTTATTTCCGCGCGAAGAATTGCGTAACCATAATGAGTAGTAGTGAAAGAAATAAATTTAATTAATATAAGTCTCAAATTTTAGCAATTTATTTTTGATATATAATGTAATTCAATAGCGCTTAGATTGACATAAGTCAAAACAACTTGGGTTAAGATGCGTTAAATTTCTTAAGTAATTTTCATCTTCATCTTTCATATGGTCTAATATCTAAAAATTTAGGACATCTCATATAGAAAAATATATTTATGTGTTATGAAAGTAAATTCTGTGTTTCATTTCATTTCTACAAAATCACTGCAAGATATTTAATTTAGTACTTAGAATTACTTAGTCATAACATTTAAAGTGAAAGATTTAATTCGAATTAAAGTGAACTTGTGAACTTAAGAGGCCATGCAAATTCAATCGACTCATAGAATGTCTTAAACTATACGAACTTATTAATATCAAGATTAGTTATAAATTTCTGATCAAAATATTTAAAATATGTATTAAAAATCTAATCACTTTTAAAAACAATATTGTTGACGATAAATGTGATTTATAGTAAAAATTACAAATCATTAAATTTTATATTGAGATATATTTAGCATCTCTAGTTGGTCAAATACTTATTCAATTGTATTGAAATAATCTATAAATAAATTATTTTATTTGTTTCATGTGAGTAAATGAAATTTTACTCATATTTTACTGAAAAGAATGATGAGCATGTATTTAAATAGCATATATTTAGTAAATCGTATATAATCGGTAGCTATAATATAGCTATCATTAATAATTCAATTTCAACTTGTGACAAATGTTCTCTGTAAACCTATAATTTTCTTGTTTTCATTATTACTAATATTCAATATAACAAAACGCTAATCATTACCAATTTTCAGTATCGTAAAACATATGAATGCGTATTGTGTTTGTCATGAACTATTAATTATAAATAGATAATATATGTTTTTAGGTCAGCCGGAGTACTGATATTTAATTAACGCAGTGCATACGTAACAAACCCACATTTCTATAATGATGAATTAACTCGAAGTTTAACTGAACATAGTCAGGTAGTTGTTTGTTTGAAATGTGTTATTTGTTTTGATATAATTGGTTTGGTTTTCACAACGTAGTTCGCATATATATATATATATATATATATGTATATATTTATATATCTATATATATATATACCTCGTGTCACGATGTTGGTTCGCGATGCACGCCCAAACTACTGAACCGATTTTAAATTTTATTAGCTCATCGTGTGCATATATATCCAACTTAGATTATAGGAAATTTTGAAAAGCAAATTTAAACTATAAATATATAATGTTTATAAATTTCTAAAAATTTTGACAGAGAATGACTAAAAAAAACAAAACACTAAAATGACAGTCAAAATTTATGGAAAATTCGAGAAAAAAGCTTTATGATTTTTGAAAAAAAAAATTTGACAGTTCAAAAAATATTATTCAAAAACATATACATATATAGATATATCCAACATTTATATCCAAATTAGATGAAATGCTATATTCAAAATCACTGTTTATAGTTTTAAATATAATTAAAAATCAATGTTTATAAATTTAAACAAATGTTGACATGAAAAAATGTTAAGTGAATTGACATTTGTCAATATTTATGAAAATAATTAGATAAATAGATTTATAATTTATATTTATTTGATTAGCTTACCCATTTATTTCGAATACCAAAACTTTATCAAAACATTATTACAAATTTACAAACATTATCACAACAAAAAAGCGGAATATTGAATTTAAAATTAATCATAAACAAAATTTTTACAGTTCAAAAAAAAAAATTAACGACTTCAATAAGAAACAAGTGTGTGTAGGTGTAAGTATGTGTAAGTGATAATCTAAGAATTTCAAGTAAGTAGGGTAGAGCGGGGCTAGTTGAGCATAGGGGCAAGTTGAGCAATCGAAATATCTCGAAAACTATTCACCGTCCGTTTAAGCATTATATGGCGGAAAGATAGATGTTTTGGAGAAATAAACATCCCGCAATCGCTAGTGGCCGCTGGACAAATGAGTGAGGCTCACGGCCGTTTTGTTTATTTTGAGACAAAAAAGTAAAAAAATAATTCATCACGAGTTTACGTCTGGTTTAGTCAAATGTTATTTATTTTTAATCAGGTAAATGTTATTCTTCCATCTAATTATAGTACTTTTAATATGCACAGAGATTCTGGGTATAATTCTCACGTTTTTTTTATAAACTCACTTTTATTTTCTAATTACGAGTTGGGTTTAGTTGAGCATAGTTGCTAAACTTGTTCTGTCACTAAGACAATTACCATTAACTTCCAGGAATTAATTATTATTTTTAAGATTCAAGCTAAGTTTATGAGTAATAATATAAAGAAATAATGATTTTAAACAAAAATACTGAATATAATGGTAAAATATTTCCTAAGATACGATATTGTTTTGTTGATTCTACTTTTCGTTAATTATTCAAAGCAAATTACTAAGTTTTGTTTTCTCTGTCAATAAAAACTATAAATATAGAACAGGTTATTAAAAACTTATTTTATTTCATCACTAATCGACATTGAACCTATGATTTCATTATACTTTCTTAGTGCTCAACTTGCCCCACCTATGGGGTACATTGAGCATACTTGACTTTTTGCATTTAAACAGCTGTAGCTTTTGAATTTTACTTATTAACAAAAAATTGTATTAACACTTTTGTTAAGCGATAAACAACAAATCCATTAAGCCGTATAGCAATTTATTGAGACTTTTCATTGAGAAGCTACATCCGTTTAAGTAAAAATTGGCTCAACTAGCCCCGCCTTCCCCTAATGTTTTATGCAAAATTTTAATAAAAACCTTGAAATTTGGGAAACTTTTAGGCACGCCCTTTTATTACAAGGCCCTATTTTGTAAGAATGATTATAGCAATAATAATTTAATGGTTAATGGTTAGATGTTTTAATCAATTATAATATACCTATTTTAACTTCAAGAGTTTTCTGTAACATCTCTCCAAGACCTCGTTTTTTAATAGATTCTTCAAAAACTTTTAAGGTAATTATCGAAAAACTTTTAGAGGACATTTTGAATACTTAAGTTTGAATGCTAGGTTTTTTAAATTCAATGTTTTTTTATTACGTAAAACGATATATTTGCAGCACCACATCAATAAAATCTAATAATTAAACAAATTACACGGAATGAGAAACAGCGCCTATAATTCACATTAGCCCCTCGTTCTATTTCGTATCTCGGCAATTTATCATCGCATTCGTAAGTGACTGAGGTATTGGCCATGTAAAAGGGAGAGCTCATGGATCTCAGTTCCGGACGTGAATATAGCCATAACGCGCGGCACAAGCACTATTAATTATTATTTGTATGCCGAAAGTCATACGTCTATGAATGGAGATGTTAATGATATGAAACAATGATGAGGAATGATGATTTCCGTGGCATTCCGCACATTTCCTGAATTCTCCCTCGAATCCTGAGCTTTGATGAATCTGGCGATTGATGCGCCGTCATACCATTAATCAATGCTGCGACAACTGATACAGATTTTAATTTCTGGTTCATTGATATCTGGTTGTATTGATAGTGATTATCACGAAATTAAATATGCCTTTACGTTTTAAAAAAATTATTTTATCCATGCTAAGTCGAAAATATAGAATAAGGCTAATTCCCATTATTTTTAGAAATTATGGCTTAGTTTATATAGCAGTAATCAAATATTGAGTAAGTAATCTGCTTGCTAGTTGATGTAAAGTGACTATTTTAGTATTTGCTGTATTATACTTACTACATTATGCTATCTTTGACAATATGATCACACATTTTGGCATACCTCAGAAAAAATGGATGTGTGTGTGTGTTTATGTATGTATGGATACGAATTTCCAGTCACGTTTTCGGGCGCAAAGATCGACCGATCTGAATGGTTAAAAAACATTCGATTCCTATTGATAGGGTAAAGAGCTGATTAGTTTTTGGCAAAGGCAGGTCCAGCCGTTTCGCAGATACGAAGCAAAGAGTGCATAAAATAGAAATCGAGTTTTTGAGAGAACGGAGTATATTAAATGATCTAAAAAGCATTTAATTAATAATGATTGGGAGAAGTGTTTATTAGTTTTTCGCAAAGGTAGGCGCAGCCATTTGGAAGATACGGAGCAAAATATGTAAATGAGAGAACTAAGCGTCCGATTTAAATGATTCAAAGAACTTTCTGCTTGTCTTAGCAAAATAATTGATTTTGGAAAAAAAATACACTACTTACTCTACGGTATGTTAATTACTAATTTTTTAGCCGACAAATTTAGCCTTTTCAGTTAATTAATTAGTGACAACGAAAACGAAACCATTAAATATTTTGTCTAGTAAACGCAACAACTATCTACTCATAAATACTATATTATGAGATTGAATCATAAATCTGCCCATTAATCCACAAAACCGCATCATTTCTCTGAAGCTCTAACAAGTCTTGATAGTTGCAATAATAAGATGTTCTTCGCTGTATTATGCAATTCCAAGTCGTAAATATTACTGTAAAAATAAGTTCTCATCGTGTACTTATGCAACTCAAAAATAAAATGAAATAATGACTTCTTCCAGCGCTCTACTCGGCATTCTACATTGTATTCATCTCAATGGATTTCGTGTGTTGCTCCTCGCTGTATATATATTATATATAGTGCGGTAGTATATTTTTGAGTCACGTAAAACAGACTACTCATTTCGTGATACGATTCTGCTGAAAACTAACGATTCTAAAACGGCAAAAGTGACTTGCTCTGCAAACATTATGGTTGCTATATAACTTCAAATTGAGTTTAATGTCATCTAAAAGTCATGAATCGTATTTCATTCTGCACGGATGCGATACTTGGCGGCCACAATGAATTTTATATACAATGCATAAGGAATTTTGAAATAATGAAATGGACGCACATTTTATAACGGTAAGATGTATATATATTTTACAACATAATTGAGTATAGTTTTCTAATTATATTGTTAGTCAATTTTTTATTTATTGTTAGAAAATATCTTAAAAATAGATTAGTGACAGTAAAATTCCTAATTACAGAAATGTGTTCTTTTATTAACTTTTCGTAGGGTAAGTTATTGTGATCGTTCAGAAATCGTAATTGAAAATGTTTGCATTTCTTTAAGTTTTGAAGGTTTCTGAACATTTTGGCATATCTTAGAAAAAATGGATACGTGTGTATGTGTGCGCGTATGTGTGTTTTGTGTGACCGACTTGAATTGTTTAAAAAACATTCGATTTTTATTGATTGAGAGACGTGCTGATTATTTTTTGAGAAAAGCAGATCCAGCTGCTTCGGATATACGGAGCAAAGAGTGCAGAAAATAGAAATCGAGAATTTGAGAGAACGGCGCATTCGATTTGAATTATACAGAAAATATTTAATTCCTAATGATTATGATTAATGATTCCAAAGGCAGGTCCAGCCATTTCAGAGATACAGAGCTAAATGTGCAAAAAATGGCAGACTAAGCATCCGATTTGAATGATTCAAAAAACTTTTTGCTTGTGTTGACAAAACAATTGCTTTTAGGATTTCTTTTTCATTCCATAATTTAAATTTTTTTCAGAATTTTTTTTTTTGTATATCGAAAATAATTCGGATTTTAATTCTAATTCTGGCTAAAGTTCTAAAGTTCATTTATATACTTTTAAATAAATAAATTTAACTTTGCAATTCAAGTTATATAATTCTTATAAATATTAGACATATAGATAGAAAGATGTCTTGATTAGTTTTTGGCAAAGGCAGGTCGTCAGAAAAAAGAGACTTGATAATTTTGTTTTTTGGACATCCGACTTTCTCTAAATCCTTTGGAATCAAATTTGGACCACATATATTTGTTTTGACCTTCGAGCCTTTGAATATAAGTTTATAAAGACGCGTTACTTTGTTTTTAGACGCGTCGATTGGTTGAGCCGTTTAATTAGAATTAATTGAAAAATGCAAATTTTTTAACCACGATTTAACCAAATGTTGTAAACCGGTTTTGAAATTTCAAAAACCGTTTGAAAGATATCAGTCAAGAATCGCTCTTGTTTGTTTCTGGTGAAGATGAACTGAACCGTTTCTTCGTTATTGCAACAAAACATTCTTGATGATTTAGATAAAAAGATGAAACTTTGTAATGAAGATAAAACTTTGTATGATGATAGAGGTTATAGCCTTAACGAACACCATAAAAAATTACTGAAGCTTAGAATAATGGGCATTATAAAAATTATCAAATTGTATTGTCACAATTTTTGAAAAATTTTAGTTCTTATTGATTAGATCGATAATTTACAGAATTATATAATTCAATACAACTAAAACTTGAGACAAAATGACACTTTCTCTACATAATTTGGACCAATTTTCTGTAATTTTTTATATTTTTCTTCAATTACCTATGTGCACTGTTCAAACTCATTTCAAATTTTAAATTATATACAATCTATCAATTAAATTGATATCAAACAGATGGGAACATGATTAATAATTTATTTATAAAATTACAAACATATATGAATACTATGCATTAGGAAAATCCGATTCGACCAGTAAAGTGGTTATGCTCTACTTGATTCAAAAATGGTACATTAATTTATTTGTTCTAACTTATTTGTTTTTTCGTTTTTATTATTTATTAATACATTTATTATAGTAAATACTTGTACAAACTTTAGTACTCATGTAACATTAGTAAGTCTTTTTGATAGTTTTAAATGTTTTTCTTCTAATCATTACTAAAAGCAGCAATTACATGTTGAGTAAACATTGTAGGGATTTTACTCTTGTGAAAAAATTGTTGCAGTTGTTTTTCTAGACAATGTTTTAATCTATTTTCTAAAGTGCTGCAATTAGATTGTATTGGTGAAGCTCACCCATCTCACCGATCTCCTAAGATCTAGTACGGTGCCATTCAAATTATATTTAGACAAAAGCAATGACACGGCCTCACCCTAAGGTTGGAACTGTCGACTGGATAATCCGTTGGCCTGAATCAACGGCACGTGGCGCTCAAGCCATGCCAGAGTAATATAACCCCCTTCTATAATGTATTTCTTATCATAGCATTCGATCGATTGCGCATTCATCACCAATTCACTATTTTCTATTTTTATAAGACTAAATAAACTATAATATTTTATTTACCATGGAATAAAATGGGTTTTTGCGGATATGTTTATCAAACCCAGGTGGGAAAAAGAAAATTCCGGGCAATTACCTACGTAACTGAATTAATCAGTTAATAAAACAGTGATTATATAATGCAGATAGTGATTACCAGATTTACGAATGTTGATTTACCTATTTTTACTGAAGTGAGCCAATTTGACACATACAAAATAGTTTTTTTTTTTAAAAAAATGGGCCTAAGACAATTTAAATGAAAAGTTTATTAACAAAAAATCAAAATAAACATTTTCCGCCACTTGATCGAGTAGCATCGCCATACCTATATGTATCAATGTATATAGTTTTATATGTATATAGTAGAGATGGGTAACTCACTCCGGTGTTATCACTCCGATACAACTCCTCCTTCGGAGTGAATACGAGTGGAGTTATGTCACAGGATTTGTCATATTCGACTTCCCTAAACTGATACTAAATCTGTTAACATGTGCAGATATTTGCTTGAAATTTTTTACTAATACAAAGATTTGGGTCGAAAGAAGTGTTTTTTTTTCTCGTCTCACAGGCAGTTTTAGGATTTTCCAGGTACATAATGCCTCTAAATAATGTTATTTTGTATTCTATATTTTGTATAAGATAATGTTTGTCCGTAAATGAGCTCTTTCAATGGTATGCAACCAGCTAAAAATATTTAGTATTATATTATAACTTTTACACAATTATGATTCTATAATTGTGTAAAAGTAATAGTATATATGCTATTCAAACTACCTGATGTATAATTAATTCTCAAAAAGGAAATAATAAAAGCATGTGAGGTAATATTATTTTGTGAAAAATATTATACACAAAGATTTGTTCTTATTTCATATATAAGGGTCACTGCATTATTTTCATATAAAAATAAACATATTCAAAGAATTCTATATTTCTCTTCAAAACTAATTACAAAACTGATTTTGATTCCCAAGTTTTTTGTTAATTTGAGATTTGTATTCATATTGAAATGCATAAAATAGTAAGTATTATAATAAAATGAACAAAAATGTTTGTAATGTACTATTTGTAAACTATTTCCAAAGTCTTAATAAATCCAAAACAACACACTAGAGAACACTTTTGTGTCAAGTATTATGTTTCATGTGTCATTTGTGTCATGTATTATGTATAAAAAATATAAATTGCAGATAAAAAAGTGAATTAGGTTAGAAAAGCTATTTTACTACAGATAAATTAACAAAATAGTTATTCGAGCTCTGTTAATAAATATTTCTGATGATATACCAGATCAGTATTATTTACAGTATTGTCTCTATAAAAATGTACCCATAAAAATTATATTTTGGCATTGGTTGAACAATGCAACTATTATTTTGTAAAATCCCAGGTTACAAATTTTTGAAAAACAAAAAAAACTTATCTACAATGATGAATTCGATGGCAGTTTAACTGAACATAGACAGATAGTTGCTTGATTGATATGTCTTATTGTGATATAATTGGTTTGGTTTTCACAAAATAATTGCTCAAAGTCAAATTGGACATTTGTGTCCCGCCCTACTCTATTTCACATAGAATTGTATTCACAATATTTGTAATAATTGTATTTGAACAAACAATGAATCTAATTATGACAAAATTCTTACAGAAAGTAAGATTTATAATAGTAGTATGAGATGATACATTTTTTTGTTTATTATATTTATTAATACATATTTAGATTACTATTTTTAATTTTGTTGTTCAACCTAGTAATTAAACTGCATCGCATTGATTAAATAATATAGCTATAGTTCCATAATAACATTTTAAAATTAAAATAAAATTGTGTATCTTTTCTTCTCTATCTGTCCCTCATTACCCTGCCTGTAGTTTAAAAAATTAATTCTACAACGGTGAATTAGCTAGGAATTTTACGCAACATAGTTAGATAGTGGTTTATTTGATGTTTGTCTTTAAATTGATTTTCACTTTATGATTTCTAGAAGTTGAAATGGACCTTTGTGCCTCGCCATACTCCATACATATCGGTAAGTTCATGCAACTTGTTTCAAAGCAAAATGCCTACTCACACCGAGTTTTGTATTAAAACCTTTTATATAAAACATTTGGAAAATGTAGTCTAACCAGACACCCCATAATAATCTGTCAACTCCAGTGTGCATGAAAGCGCCATTCAGGCTCTGACCTGCGTCACCGGCACAGGCCAAAATGAATTCTTATATGGGTTATTTATGGAAATATTTGAAGTTCAAATCCAACAGCCCATTTAATAACGTATTAGCAAAGGTTTGTAACATGTGGAGCATATTTTTGAATGTTTTCGATTGATGTTCCGGATGAAAGAGCAGGGAAGTAAACATAAGGGTCCCTATGAAATTGAACTCGAATTTTGTTTAACATGCTAGAATATAATCTGGGCTAATGATATAAACTTGATAGATTTATCATTTCTCAATATTTTGGAACTAGTTTGAAAGGATCTAAATTATTTCAAAATTTAGTTTTGCGATATTAATTTAAACTTGATTTAAAAATATAATTATGAAATAAAAAACGCTCAGAACATCAAACCTATTGTAACATTAAATTTTTCATGAGATCGACTTCAAGCAAAGTAAGAATTTATATTATAATATTCCAAACAATCCAAACATATTTATAATATTATTGTGAATAACCAATTGAATCGCTAGTAGTTAAAAGTAAAACTGAAAAACAACTTGGATAATATAACTTGAAGGTGGTTTTCAAAATTGATTTTATACAAATATGTAAAACATATTTTGTATCGTAATAAAGCTACCTGCACAGTCATCTCCTAGTTTTGTCTTAATTTTAATTTTAAGAGTTGTTTTTACAAAATATTAGCTACATTATTTACCCAATGCAAATATAAATTTTATGGGTACATTTTTTACAGAGATAACACTGTAAATAACCTTGATCTGGT
>NW_020539726.1:1706993-1862652 GCF_003426905.1 Ctenocephalides felis
AAATTGTTTATAAAAAAATACATTACCAAAGGAAAGTTTAACACCATGATAAATGTGTGTGATTTAAAATTAATAATTTTAAATGTTCATTATATATACCAATAATAATTTCAATTTTATTACGGTCATTAACCATATTCACTGGAGCACAAAGCGTTCATTGGCAATCAGATCACCAGAGAGTGAAATGCCAAAACTTCATCTACGAGATTATTTTACAAATAGAGCAAACCCTTTAATCACTCACGTGGAAAATCAATAGCTATAAACAAATAATGAATTGACGTCAATGACATATACTCTTGATCTAAAATTGTAATGCACTTTCTTTAGGAACATCATTTCACTGTTAAATTTAATAAAATTTTATTAAAAAAAATGCTTTGAATATATGTTATATATAAGAAAAGTATATCGTTTTTGTGTTTCATTAATTAAATAAATAAAATCGTTATTTACTTTTATATAAATATTTAAACATCTACTATATGTATTCAGTAATCTTTCTCTGCAAAAGTTATTCGCTATTTTCATGCTTTATTTTGGAACGCCTATCTTATGAAAGATATAGAAATCATGCAAACATATCGAAAGGTAAACAAGAATTTATTTTCATTTTTTTTCTCAATAGAATGGTAGAAATCTAATACAGAACTATATGTAGCATTGCTTTCCGGTTTACGCGCAATGATGCTGTATGATGTAGAGCGCACGAAGATATTGAATTCAATAAACAAACATATATAGTAATAAAATAAAAATGACTATAAAGCATCGTTTTTTTCCCAATAAAACTAGATTGGATTTTGAAATCGTATTTACCCGATTTCTCTATACCTTTATACTTTTATTTACTTTATATTACATGAGCCGCTTATTGGAAATATATTTTTCACATTTTCCATATAATTTTTATAAATAAATTTAATAATAAATTATAATAGAATCTTATTAGAAAAATATTTTAGAAATGTCTGTATTTATATTAACTCCTATATGTTGAAAGATATACATATAAATAAAACATAAAAACATTTTAAAAGACAAAAGAGTTGTTTTATAGGAAAATAATAAATATACCTAGTATATTTAATAAAAATAGTAAGGATACTAAAGCTCTCGAAATCTAGTTCAACTAGTTTTCTCAATAGCTAACACTACAAAATATTAAATAAAAGAATAATTCAATAACTATCGATAATTTGAAAAATACTTAACACAAAACTGTTATAAACTTGTGGTTCATATCATAGTGTTTAAGGCAAATTGCTGGAACTTTTCGTATCGTCGTGAGATATTCTAAAAATTCCAAATATTTTCAAATAGATTATTACAAATTAGCGTTTATAAACTGGGAGACAATATTTATATATCTATATAAGAAAAGTAAATAAACAAAACTTAATCAACCGGAATTAAACTGAAAGACCTTATCTAATATTTTTAAGAAATATGTAAACTAAATTGCAAAATTAAAATAATTTGTATATAGTATGTAAGTGTATATAAATACATAAAAGAGCTTTAACACTTTAGTTGAAACAGATATTAAAATCAGTATTATTTTCCATATCCGTGGTTTTTGAAAATTAAAAATAAAATTAAATAAATTTTTTTTCCCAAAAACTGATCGTTTCTTCACATTGTCAAACAAGCAAAATGTTTTACGAATCATTTGAATCGGATGTTTCTTTCTTCAAAACTTGTCATTTTTGCACTTTAATTTAATTTTGCACTTTAATTTTAATTTTGCTCTAAATCTCAGAAACGGCTGGACCTCACCACGTCTCCCTATTATTACAAATTAATTGTTTTATGAATCATTCAAATCAGATGTTCTTTTCTCAAAATTTTTCTCTAATTGTTTCTACTTTAGATTTTTCAATATATAGTAATTTTCTGTCATATTTTATCCTACTTCTTAATATTCTAAATAAAAAAATATTCAGAAAGTCGTTAATGATAAATTATTTATCAAACGATCTTCTCGGTTTTCGTAATTTATTGTACCAAAGTTGTATGTTATTACATTCACGAACTATTATCGATAATCGCCTTTCCGCTAACGTCGAACCGCTGCTGTGCCTCAGAAGTAACATATTGTTTTGACGTGGGATCTATCATGCGTGATCAGAAGAGTGATCGAATGGTAAATGGTCGCACGCACTACGCGGAAATGTCCCAAAATCAAATATATGAGAAATTGATCTGCGGTGATCGGGGTCACCGTACGGCGATATATGTTTACCACTTGTTCGCACAACTTTTGATCGTCAAAAGATTGGACAGATGCCGTGCTCTACATTCATTATGATCTTATTGAGGGATTTATTTATATGAAAAGTAGTGATGATGTTAATGAAGCTATAATAAGTCTTTCTGAATGTTCAAATTTATTCGTTCGATGTGTGTAAGAATATATGATTTTCTTTCAATTAAAATTTTTTGTGGCATCTATTAATAAACCTTAAGTATAATAAGGGGTAGGACGGGGGGCTTAAAGGTCAAAGTTGACTTTGAGCAGTTATGTTCTGAAAATCAAACCAATTATGTCACAACAAATAACGCATTTCATACAAACTATCTGACTATGTTCTGTAATACTCTCATCTTCAAGCATGGAAATTGGCCAAATTAATCCTCATTCCAAAACATGGTAAAGATCCTGAGAATATGAAGTCATACCGGCCAATAAGTCTATTACCGGTAGTATCAAAAATATTTGAAAAACTTCTTTTAAAGAAACTTATTCCTGTACTTATGGACAAAAAAGTTATTCCGGCACACCAGTTTGGGTTCAGGAAACTTCACTCGACCTTGGACCAAACTCACCGAATAGTTAACGAGATAAAGACGCTCCAAGAAAAAAAGAATTGTTTGGCTGTATTTCTGGATTTATCTCAAGGCCTCTTTTATAAATTGAAATTAATATTGCCCGACAACCTTTTCCAAGTTTTACGATCCTGTCTAACTAACCGCAATTTCTTTATTAAACAACATAATTTCAATTCTTTAGCCAAGCCTATATGTTCCGGAGTTCCACAGGGAAGCGTCTTGGGTCCAGTCCTTTTCCTTATTTACACAGCCGATATGCCTACTTCAAGACACACACCTAGCTACATTCGCTGATGACACGTGCATATTAGCGCTTAATGAGAACTCGAATACGGCTTCCAGGCTGCTCCAGGAACACATAAACATTATTAAAGACTGGTTTGAAGACTGTGGAGACTTCGCCAAAAATCCAGCCATGTCACATTCTCCCTTAGAAAAGGTAACTGCCCAGCCATTTCAATGTTTGGAGAGCAAATTCCTCAACAGGACTCAGCCAAGTACTTGGGACTACATCTAGAGAAAAAGTTAAACTGGAAAACGCACATAAAAAAGACCACCAGGGAACAAACAGAAAAAAGGTCGAATGTCTTATTTTCAATTTTAAATAAATTTTACTGAATAAGAGCTACATTATTCAACCGATGCAAAATATTTCACAGAGATAACATTGTATATAACATTTATCTGATATTTCGACCGAAATATTTAATAGAAGGATTGGAATTACTATTTATTTAATTTATCTCTTATAAAATTGCTCTTTTTTAACTTATTTTACTTATTGATTTACTATTTTTCATTGCTTATACCTTTGTCCGAGTAAAGGTTCAGCTGGTTCTTTTTACCTCACCCACGTGGAAGGATTTATAGAGGTTATATAAATAAGACGTTGATTTTAACTCAAAAATAATAATAGATTTAATAAAACAATTGAATAACATAAACTTAAGAATTATATTAAGGTCTTGTAAATTAAATAACAGTGGCCACAACAAAAATTCTAACAATGAAAGAAAATATTTATATTATGGACTTTCAAACATTTCCGTTTAACTCTCGATAGCAACGCCGTAAAAATCAATATTTTTATCTATTGTTATTTTTTTCTTTCTACTTTAATATTGTCGTTAATTTTTTTTTAACTTTACTTGAGATTAGTGGTGGACTTTTGTAGCCTCGCTCTTTGTGATTCAGATTCAGATTTATAGTTTAGGATAGATTTAAAGTTAAAGCATAAATATGGTATGTAAGATGTGGTTAATAAATAATTTAATATAAAACTTAAAATAAATATTAAACAATAATAATAATAATAGAAATAAAATATTTAATAGAATATAATGATATTGTTCAAGGACTAATGTTGAATTAAATCATTAGTTTTTTCTGAAATAAGTTCACTTTTGGATCAATTTTGGAAATATGTCATACCTGAATTTAATATATTTATACTGATTTGATTAGACAGTTGCGAAATAGTAAATTTGTTAGTTAGATAACAATATATTTTTCATATTTATCCATTATTGATAACTCATTGATGATCCATTTGTTGATTTTGTATTAATTTGAACAGTAAATATAGTAATAAATATAGTCTAATCGTAAGTATAAATATTTCTTGCTATTTTTTACCGGTTTCTTTTGCACTTAATGGGGCACATTTCTGTTAGAGACTTAATTATGATATGTATAGAATTAATCTCAGTATTTCATAAAGAACAATATTTTTAACTTACCGTGTGGTATTTATAGTAATGGGCCGAAAATCGAAAATTAAAACATTTCCATTTCTCGACGTTTTGAAGGCTTCTGAACATTTTGGCATACCTAAAAAAAATGGATGCGTCTGTGTGTGTTTTGTATGTACGAATATTTTTGTTCACGTTTTCGGGCGCACGGATCAACCGATTTGAATGGTTAAAAAAACATACGATTCCTATCGATAGGGAGATGTGCTAATTAGTTTTTGATAAAGGCAGGTCCAGCCGATACGGAGATAAAGAGCAAAGAGTGCAGAAAATAAAAATCGAATTTGTGAGAGAAGGGAACATCCGATTTAAATCTTTTTGCTTGAGTTGACAAAATAATTGCTTTTGGAACAAAAATTTTTTATTTCACTTTTTTTTGTATATCGAAAATAATTCAGATTTCAATTTTAATTCTGGCTAAAGTTTTAAAGCTCACTTATATAAATATTTTTGACTTTGTGATTCAGTTCATATAATTCTTATAAATATTATACATTGTTACAGTATTTATAATAATCTATTTCAAAACAATATTCCTCGAACATTTCGTTACGGTATGGGAAGTTCGAGCAATTTGCCTTAGGGCAAGATGCCATTCACCACTAGATCAGATTTAGATGATGTAGAAATTGAGAATATAGTTTAGCATTATCAAAAAGTCAAACTAGAACATAAACCAATAGTAACTTCCTATACATGAAATATTATCAGAAAAGCTTGGTTTGTTATTAATTCTTTGTTTTACCTTTTATCAGCTTATTAACTTTCTGTAAGGTTGGTTATAGTATTCGCAAAAAATTGAAAATGAAAATTTTTATATATCTTTACGTTTTAGTGGTTTCTGAACATTTTGGCATACCATAGAAAAAATAGATGTACGTTCGGGAATACCGATCAATCAATTTGAAAAATTGAAATTTGAAAATAATTTAAAAACGGCAACCTAGTTGTTAAGAGAACGGAGCGTTCGATTTTATTAATTTAAAAAACTTTTTACTTGTATTGACAAGATGAAGAACTGATTAAATTTTTGGAAAGGCAGGTCTAGCGGTTTCAGAGATCTAGTAAAAACGTAAAAAAAAGCTATTTGGCAGTCAAAAATGATCATTATACATATGCACATCAAATTATCAGATATTTTATGGAAATTTTAAAAATGTGTATCAATTTTGTTTACATTTCCATGGGTCCCGTAACATCGTTTGTCCGTTAGACTCGTTAGTCGATAGTTCGTCTCTATGCAGCTAAAGCAGTGCGATTGCTTTGAAAAAAAGTTCAAAATGTCCAAATTATTTCTAAAGAAAAATTTTTTTTTCCAAAAAAGTCTATTTTTTAAAAAATTTAAGATTTCTCAAAAATCATATAATTTTTGGTACGGGAAGTTCTAGCAATTTGCCTTATAGCACGATAACATATACCACTAGTTTCACTTAGGAAATTATTCCGACAAATGCTTACCAGCAACGGAGCTTTTCATATGACTCTATGAAGCAAATCCGCCGGTGGAGCTACCTTGTACTTTTTTAATCAAATCATAGAATGTTATAAACAATATATATTTCATATACAATCAATAGTTTTCAACTGCAACAGAGTGTACTGAATTTAACTTATAGTGAAGTAGTAAACAACTAATCTACATAAAGAATAATCAAATAATTTCTTTTAAATCAAACATTTTTCAAAAATCAAACAATTATTTGTGTATAATTAACATAAAATGAATATATTAATTTGTTAATAATGCAAATAATAAATGTATAACCCATTTGTTTTCCGGATACATTTTGGAAATCATTGAAAATGAAATAAAAACCATATACTCAACCATCCGTCAATGATTAATATTGAATATTCAGTACAGAATTCGTTGATATCAAATATTTATTATAAATATTTAATATTAATTTCAAGTACTTAATATATACATATATTTGGTACGTAAATAACGTAATTGTATGTTATGAATACTTACGTATAAATTAATATAAAGCAAAATTAATCATTTATTTAAAAAAAACTTGAAATGTAATTATAGCAATTTGAGCCGAGAATTTTCGCATTTGAGCAACGATAATAGTGGATTCACTGGATTCGCAATAATCAACTTCTCATCTGATTTTAACAATATAAATATAAATATAAATAATATATATATATATATATATATATATATATATAATAATACAAATTTTACATGTTTGTTTTTGTTTTTAGATTTTTTATTTTACATAGTAAACTATACAATAAGTACATTCAGCTACTATTATAAAAAAAGTTATTATTTTTATTTTTTATTTTACATAGCAAACTATACAATAAGTACATTCAGCTAGTATTATAGACAAATTAATATGATGGCGTATGATAGCTATAATAAGAATATATTATATATACATACTTCTATATTATGTTTAATTTTGCCTTATTAGTCTACTTTAAAGTTAATATTATGCAGAGATCATATTCTATAAAGTTGCCATTATCAAAACTTTTCTGAATTCTATTCTAGAATTCACTTGGAGATCTGACTACCTTAATAAAAGTTTTCAATCGGCTTCGTTCAATATTATACGCTGCTCTTTGCCATTGCATTATGACAGTCGAAGAAAGTTATATGCGATCATAAATCATGAAGCCGTGATAGAACTATTTTAAAATCATTGTCGGAAAAGGATGCGGAGTATTCGGAACTAAAATCGTATTACACGATAACTGACACAAAGAAAAGTTAGTGGCTTATTGGCGGTAGTAATGTTACCCAGTATCAATTGTTTACATACGTAAATAGATATAGATACATAGATTTAGCACAATCATTGCGTGACTGCACTGGTCTTGAACCGTATTACGTTATTTCCTGCCGACATGATGAAGCGAAGCGTAGGCCCATGACGCGCGGCTGTCACAAAACAATTGACTTCCAAACGAATGACGCAAAAGGATCGAGTCGAATTATTACGCAGGCAACAAAAATTAGTAAAAGTAGCAAAAGCATACGTACTGATTTTCAACTTTCAGTAGCATAAGTTATAAAAACGCAAAAATAAAATTATTAATATATTCTTGGGTTTCCAGATCTCCTGTACATTTTGGCTTATCTTAGAATAAATTGATTACATCCACGATTTCGAGCTTATTGACCAACCAATTCAAATGATTTATTTGATTCATATTTTTGGGGAGACGTGCCGATTAGTTTTTAAAATAACATTCTACAACATGAGAGGCATTACGACGATATTGACTACATAAAAGGCAATGTTTAACTAGTTAACAAGGATAAATCATTTATATCAATTAACTAATTTTATGTTTTTTTTAATTTCCTTGTTAATTTGAAAATTTCTCAGTTGATATTAACAAACAACTTTCACCAATTTTAAGGTTTAATTATTTATTTAATGAGATTAATTAAAGATTGTTATTTCAGCGCGAAGAATTGCGTAACCATAATGAGTAGTAGTGAAAGGAATAATTTTAATTAATATAAACCTCAAATTTTAGCGATTTATTTTTGATATATAATTTAATTGAATAGTGCTTAGACTGACATATGACACTGAGTCAAAACTACTTACTTGGGTTAAGATGCGTTAAACTTCTTAAGTAATTTTCATCTTCATCTTTCATATAAAATCTTAAAAAGTATTATGTGTGCTCATAAACAACAAGTTTTTTTTGGCTATTTTTCAGAGAGGATATAATCATTATTGATTAAAACATTCAATATATTAAGTCCATTCTAAAAATTTTGGGACACCTCATATGGAAAAATATGTTTATGTGTTACGAAAGTTACTAAAATTCTAAAGAGTTTCAGTAATTAGTATTAATTTTTAACTTCCCGTAGGGTAAGTTATTGTAATCGTTCACAAATCAAAATTGAAAATTTTTGCATTTCTCGATGTTTTGAAGGTTTCTGAACATTTTGGCATACCTCAGAAAAAATGGATGTATGTGTGTGAGTGTGTATGTATGTATAGATACAATTTTTCGGTCACGTTTTCGGGCGCAGTAATGATTGGAGAAGTGCTTATTAGTTTTTGGCAAAGGAAGGCCCAGCCATTTCAAAGATACAGAGCTAAATGTGCGAACAATGGCAGTTTTTGTGGGAACTAAGCGTCCGATTTAAATGATTTAAGGAAGTTTCTGCTTGTTTTAACAAAATAATTGATTTTGGAAATGTTTTGTTTCAAAAAATTTTTTCTTCAAATTTTTTTTTCAAACAAAAAATGTTTTTGTATATCAAAAATAATTTAGATTTTATTTTTAATTCTGACCAAAGTTCTAAAAAACTTTGAACAAATAATTTCAACTTTGCAATTCAGTTTATATAATTCTTATAAATATTAGACAATGTTACAGTTTTTATAATAATCTATTTGAAAACATTCACTATTCTTCGAACATTTTGTTACGGTACGGGAAGTTCCAGCAATTTGCCTTAAGGCACAATGCCATACATCCCACTAGTTTTTCATTATTTTGAACAAAAACGACATATTTAACATAATCTTAATTGGAAATAAGGCGAGTTTATTATTATTCAATTATTATGTAATATTTATCCTTAAAAATAAGAAAACGACAGTATTTATATAAGCTTTATATAAAGATTAGTTATAAATTTCTGATCAAAATATTTAAAATATAAAATATAAAAAACTAATAATTTAAACAAAAATATTGTTGATGATAAATATGATTTATAGTAAAAATTACAAATCATTAAATTTTATATTGAGATATATTTAGCATCTCTAGTTGGACAAATACTTATTCAATTATATTGAAATAATTTATGAGTAAATTATTTTATTTGTTTCAAGTAAATAAATGAATATTTACTTATATTTTACTGAAAGTAATGATTAGCATGTATTTAATATGCATATATTTAGTGAAACGTATAAAATCGGTAGCTAATAGCTATCATTAATAATTCAATTTCAGCTTGTGACAAATATTCTCTGTAAACCTATAATTTTCTTGTTTTCATTATTACTAATATTCAGTATAACAAAACGCTAATCATTACCAATTTTCAGTATCGTAAAACATATGAATGCGTATTGTGTTTGTCATGAACTATCAATTATAAATAGATAATATATGTTTTTAGGTCAGTCGGAGTACTGATATTTAATTAACGCAGTGCATACGTAACAAACCCAATAGAAATATTTGTATTATATATATATATATATATATATATATATATATATATAAATGCTTGTACATGTTTAGGTACACCATTATAACTTGCATATATGTATATGTATATATATATATGGAATTAAGGAGTAAGGTAAAGAGGAGCTTAAAAATCCGCGAGTAAAAAAGGTTCAACACCGATATCTCAAGAACAAGTAAAGTTAAGAATTTTTTAACAACAATATTTGAAAGGAGTGGGGAAACAATGAATATTTAGCGTAATCGTGATTTTTTTGACGTTGCTGTCTGGAAATAAAGTTCAATGTTTGAAAATGCACAACAAACATTCCTTTCGTTGTTAACTCTTTGGGTGTGAGCACTGTTGTTTAATTTACGAGACCCTAATATATTTTTAAGTATACGTTATGGTTGAATAATGTAGCTATTATTTTGTAAAAACCCTTTAAAGCTAAAAACAAAGCATTAGACTTGTTTGACCCCTATATTTCCCATTTTAACCTGTCCATAGGGTAAAGAAGCCAGGTGAAACCTTTTTGGAAAACACTAAATGAAACACATTTCTATAATGATGAATTTACTGGAAGCTTATCTGAACATAGTCAGATAGTTATTTGCTCGAAATGTATTATTTGCTCTGATATAATTGGTCTGGTTTTTATAATGTAGTTCGCAAATGTATCAGTAGAATCCGCTTAGTATGACATTCAAGGGACGGCGAAAAATCGTCATACTAAGCGGTCGTCATACTAAGCGTACTGAAAAAAAAAAAAACAATTTTTGGCGAATATGTTATTAATTTCAGTAATTTAATACAAAAATTAAGGTAAAAAATGACACATACTAACAAATTGACAAATTTAATTAAAAATATGACATAACAATGCATTTTTTAATGTAAGAAATCTGTAATTTTTGTTTGAATTTTAATTACTGGGTAAAAATAGTAAAAAATATAGAACTTTACTAATTCAGTAAATTATAGCAGATGTTATCGCTTCCAAATTTCGAACACCAAGAATGAGCCTACTTATTTTTTGCACGAGGTCGTCCATGCCGGATGTTGCCAAAGTTTCCATAGCGCGAATCTCGTGCAACATAGAGACCTGAAGGTATGTAGCGACCTGACACACAAGGGTAGTTCACAGTGGTGCCATACCATAACAATGTGCAATGAAAAACATGAACTCTATGTTATCGGGGGTGTAAAATCATGTCGGTCATTATACATAAACCAAATTTTTTTTCAAAAATGGGTCATTATAAGCGAAATGTCAATGTAAGCGAGGTCAACATATCCGACTAGACAGCTGTTTTTTTAAGAAATTTTATATGGAAACCAAACTGCCTTTAAAATTACGTCATAATAAGCGGTTGTCAATATATCCGGCGTCATACTAATCGGATTCTACTGTATATATATATATATATATGTTGAAAGTTTTTAAATTTGATGTTGAAATGTATGATTAATTTCTTGGAGGGCGTAACATCAAGTAAAAATATAAATAAAGTAAAGTAAAAAAGTTAAAAACTAAATAAACATAGAGCAAGAATAAAAAGCAAAAGATTTAACTAAAAAGACAGACTAATTATATCTAAACCTTAAATTAAAATATTGCATAAAACATTACTTACTAGAAATTCTTAGATTATCACTTACAAAGTGTGTAATCTAAGAATATCAAGTAAGTAGGGTAGAGCGGGGTTAGTTAAGCATAGGGGTAAGTTGAGCAATTGAAATATCTCGAAACCTATTCACCGTCCGTTTAGGCATTATATGGCGGAAAGATAAAGGTTTGCGAGAAATAAACATCCCGCGATCGATAGTGGCCGCTGGACAAATGAGTGAGGCTCACGGGCGTTTTGTTTATTTTGAGACCAAAAAGTAAAAATGTAATTCATTACGAGTTTTCGTCTGGTTTAGTCAAATGTTATTTATTTTTTATAAGGTAAATGTTATTCTTCCATCTAATTATATCACAGAGATTCTGGGTATAATTCTCACGTTTTTTTTTATAAACTCACTTTTACTTTGAAATTACGAGTTGGGGTTAGTTGAGCATAGTTGCTAAACTTGTTCTGTCACTAATACAAATACTATTAACTTCCAGAAATTAATTATTATTTTTAAAATTTAAGCTAAGTCTATGAGTAATGATATAAAGAAATAATGATTTTAAACAAAAATACTAAATATAATGGTAAAATAATTCCTAAGATACGATATTGTTTTGTTGATTCTACTTTTCGTTGATTATTCAAAGCAAATTACTATAAGTTTTGTTTTCTCTGTCAATAAAGACTATAAATATAGAACTGGTTATTAAAAACTTATTTTATTTCATCACTAATCGACATTGAACCTATGATTTCATTATACTTTCTTAGTGCTCAACTTGCCCCACCTATGGGGTACATTGAGCATACTTGACTTTTTGCATTTATATTTGCATAAACAGCTGTAGCTTTTAAATTTTACTTATTAACAAAAAATTGTATTAACACTTTTGTTAAGCGATAAATAACAAATCCATTAAGCCGTATAGCAATTTATTGAGACTTTTCATTGAGGAGCTACATCCGTTTAAGTAAAAATTTGCTCAACTAGCCCCGCGCTACCCTAATGTTTTATGCAATATTTTAATAAAAACCTTGAAATTTGGGAAACTTTTAGGGCACGCTCTTTTATTACAAACTCCTATTTTGTAAGAATGGTTATAGCAATAATAATTTAATGGTTAATGGTTAGATGTTTTAATCAATTATAATATACCTATTTTAACTTCAAGAGTTTTCTGTAACATCTCTCTAAGACCTCGTTTTTTTAATAGATTCTTCAAAAACTTTTAAAGTAATTATCGAAAAACTTTTAAAGGACATGAAAAAATTCTAACTCGGATTTTTGAATGCTAGGTTTTTTAAATTCAATGTTTTTTTTATTTCGTAAAACGATATATTTGCAGCACCACACCAATAAAATCTAATAATTAAACAAATTACACGGAATGAGAAACAGCGCCTATAATTCACATTAGCCCCTCGTTCTATTTCGTATCTCGGCAATTTATCATCGCATTCGTAAGTGACTGAGGTATTGGCCATGTAAAAGGGAGAGCTCATGGATCTCAGTTCCGGACGTGAATATAGCCATAACGCGCGGCACAAGCACTATTAATTATTATTTGTATGCCGAAAGTCATACGTCTATGAATGGAGATGTTAATGATATGAAACAATGATGAGGAATGATGATTTCCGTGGCATTCCGCACATTTCCTGAATTCTCCCTCGAATCCTGAGCTTTGATGAATCTGGCGATTGATGCGCCGTCATACCATTAATCAATGCTGCGACAACTGATACAGATTTTAATTTCTGGTTCATTGATATCTGGTTGTATTGATAGTGATTATCACGAAATTAAATATGCCTTTACGTTTTAAAAAAATTATTTTATCCATGCTAAGTCGAAAATATAGAATAAGGCTAATTCCCATTATTTTTAGAAATTATGGCTTAGTTTATATAGCAGTAATCAAATATTGAGTAAGTAATCTGCTTGCTAGTTGATGTAAAGTGACTATTTTAGTATTTGCTGTATTATACTTACTACATTATGCTATCTTTGACAATATGATCACACATTTTGGCATACCTCAGAAAAAATGGATGTGTGTGTGTGTTTATGTATGTATGGATACGAATTTCCAGTCACGTTTTCGGGCGCAAAGATCGACCGATCTGAATGGTTAAAAAACATTCGATTCCTATTGATAGGGTAAAGAGCTGATTAGTTTTTGGCAAAGGCAGGTCCAGCCGTTTCGCAGATACGAAGCAAAGAGTGCATAAAATAGAAATCGAGTTTTTGAGAGAACGGAGTATCCGATTTAAATGATCTAAAAAGCATTTAATTAATAATGATTGGGAGAAGTGTTTATTAGTTTTTCGCAAAGGTAGGCGCAGCCAATTGGTAGATACGGAGCAAAATATGTAAATGAGAGAACTAAGCGTCCGATTTAAATGATTCAAAGAACTTTCTGCTTGTCTTAGCAAAATAATTGATTTTGGAAAAAAAAATACACTACTTACTCTACGGTATGTTAATTACTAATTTTTTAGCCGACAAATTTAGCCTTTTCAGTTAATTAATTAGTGACAACGAAAACGAAACCATTAAATATTTTGTCTAGTAAACGCAACAACTATCTACTCATAAATACTATATTATGAGATTGAATCATAAATCTGCCCATTAATCCACAAAACCGCATCATTTCTCTGAAGCTCTAACAAGTCTTGATAGTTGCAATAACAAGATGTTCTTCGCTGTATTATGCAATTCCAAGTCGTAAATATTACTGTAAAAATAAGTTCTCATCGTGTACTTATGCAACTCAAAAATAAAATGAAATAATGACTTCTTCCAGCGCTCTACTCGGCATTCTACATTGTATTCATCTCAATGGATTTCGTGTGTTGCTCCTCGCTGTATATATATTATATATAGTGCGGTAGTATATTTTTGAGTCACGTAAAACAGACTACTCATTTCGTGATACGATTCTGCTGAAAACTAACGATTCTAAAACGGCAAAAGTGACTTGCTCTGCAAACATTATGGTTGCTATATAACTTCAAATTGAGTTTAATGTCATCTAAAAGTCATGAATCGTATTTCATTCTGCACGGATGCGATACTTGGCGGCCACAATGAATTTTATATACAATGCATAAGGAATTTTGAAATAATGAAATGGACGCACATTTTATAACGGTAAGATGTATATATATTTTACAACATAATTGAGTATAGTTTTCTAATTATATTGTTAGTCAATTTTTTATTTATTGTTAGAAAATATCTTAAAAATAGATTAGTGACAGTAAAATTCCTAATTACAGAAATGTGTTCTTTTATTACCTTTTCGTAGGGTAAGTTATTGTGATCGTTCAGAAATCGTAATTGAAAATGTTTGCATTTCTTTAAGTTTTGAAGGTTTCTGAACATTTTGGCATATCTTAGAAAAAATGGATACGTGTGTATGTGTGCGCGTATGTGTGTTTTGTGTGACCGACTTGAATTGTTTAAAAAACATTCGATTTTTATTGATTGAGAGACGTGCTGATTATTTTTTGAGAAAAGCAGATCCAGCTGCTTCGGATATACGGAGCAAAGAGTGCAGAAAATAGAAATCGAGAATTTGAGAGAACGGCGCATTCGATTTGAATTATACAGAAAATATTTAATTCCTAATGATTATGATTAATGATTCCAAAGGCAGGTCCAGCCGTTTCAGAGATACAGAGGTAAATGTGCAAAAAATGGCAGATTAAGCATCCGATTTGAATGATTCAAAAAACTTTTTGCTTGTGTTGACAAAACAATTGCTTTCAGGATTTCTTTTTTTATTCCATAATTTAAATTTTTTTCAGAATTTTTTTTTTGTATATCGAAAATAATTCGGATTTTAATTCTAATTCTGGCTAAAGTTCTAAAGTTCATTTATATACTTTTAAATAAATAAATTTAACTTTGCAATTCAAGTTATATAATTCTTATAAATATTAGACATATAGATAGAAAGATGTCTTGATTAGTTTTTGGCAAAGGCAGGTCGTCAGCAAAAAGAGACTTGATAATTTTGTTTTTTGGACATCCGACTTTCTCTAAATCCTTTGGAATCAAATTTGGACCACATATATTTGTTTTGACCTTCGAGCCATTGAATATAAGTTTATAAAGACGCGTTACTTTGTTTTTAGACGCGTCGATTGGTTGAGCCGTTTAATTAGAATTAATTGAAAAATGCAAATTTTTTAACCACGATTTAACCAAATGTTGTAAACCGGTTTTGAAATTTCAAAAACCGTTTGAAAGATATCAGTCAAGAATCGCTCTTGTTTGTTTCTGGTGAAGATGAACTGAACCGTTTCTTCGTTATTGCAACAAAACATTCTTGATGATTTAGATGAAAGATGAAACTTTGTAATGAAGATAAAACTTTGTATGATGATAGAGGTTATAGCCTTAACGAACACCATAAAAAATTACTGAAGCTTAGAATAATGGGCATTATAAAAATTATCAAATTGTATTGTCACAATTTTAAAAATTGAAAAATTTTAGTTCTTATTGATTAGATCGATAATTTACAGAATTATATAATTCAATACAACTAGACTTGAGACAAAATGACACTTTCTCTACATAATTTGGACCAATTTTCTGTAATTTTTTATATTTTTCTTCAATTACCTATGTGCACTGTTCAAACTCATTTCAAATTTTAAATTATATACAATCTATCAATTAAATTGATATCAAACAGATGGGAACATGATTAATAATTTATTTATAAAATTACAGACATATATGAATACTATGCATTAGGAAAATCCGATTCGACCAGTAAAGTGGTTATGCTCTACTTGATTCAAAAATGGTACATTAATTTATTTGTTCTAACTTATTTGTTTTTTCGTTTTTATTATTTATTAATACATTTATTATAGTAAATACTTGTACAAACTTTAGTACTCATGCAACATTAGTAAGTCTTTTTGATAGTTTTAAATGTTTTCTTCTAATCATTACTAAAAGCAGCAATTACATGTTGAGTAAACATTGTAGGGATTTTACTCTTTGTGAAAAAATTGTTGCAGTTGTTTTTCTAGACAATGTTTTAATCTATTTTCTAAAGTGCTGCAATTAGATTGTATTGGTGAAGCTCACCCATCTCACCGATCTCCTAAGATCTAGTACGGTGCCATTCAAATTATATTTAGACAAAAGCAATGACACGGCCTCACCCTAAGGTTGGAACTGTCGACTGGATAATCCGTTGGCCTGAATCAACGGCACGTGGCGCTCAAGCCATGCCAGAGTAATATAACCCCCTTCTATAATGTATTTCTTATCATAGCATTCGATCGATTGCGCATTCATCACCAATTCACTATTTTCTATTTTTATAAGACTAAATAAACTATAATATTTTATTTACCATGGAATAAAATGGGTTTTTGCGGATATGTTTATCAAACCCAGGTGGGAAAAAGAAAATTCCGGGCAATTACCTACGTAACTGAATTAATCAGTTAATAAAAAACAGTGATTATATAATGCAGATAGTGATTACCAGATTTACGAATGTTGATTTACCTATTTTTACTGAAGTGAGCCAATTTGACACATACAAAATAGTTTTTTTTTTAAAAAAAATGGGCCTAAGACAATTTAAATGAAAAGTTTATTAACAAAAAAATCAAAATAAACATTTTCCGCCACTTGATCGAGTAGCATCGCCATACCTATATGTATCAATGTATATAGTTTTATATGTATATAGTAGAGATGGGTAACTCACTCCGGTGTTATCACTCCGATACAACTCCTCCTTCGGAGTGAATACGAGTGGAGTTATGTCACAGGATTTGTCATATTCGACTTCCCTAAACTGATACTAAATCTGTTAACATGTGCAGATATTTGCTTGAAATTTTTTACTAATACAAAGATTTGGGTCGAAAGAAGTGTTTTTTTTTCTCGTCTCACAGGCAGTTTTAGGATTTTCCAGGTACATAATGCCTCTAAATAATGTTATTTTGTATTCTATATTTTGTATAAGATAATGTTTGTCCGTAAATGAGCTCTTTCAATGGTATGCAACCAGCTAAAAATATTTAGTATTATATTATAACTTTTACACAATTATGATTCTATAATTGTGTAAAAGTAATAGTATATATGCTATTCAAACTACCTGATGTATAATTAATTCTCAAAAAGGAAATAATAAAAGCATGTGAGGTAATATTATTTTGTGAAAAATATTATACACAAAGATTTGTTCTTATTTTATATATAAGGGTCACTGCATTATTTTCATATAAAAATAAACATATTCAAAGAATTCTATATTTTCTCTTCAAAACTAATTACAAAACTGATTTTGATTCCCAAGTTTTTTGTTAATTTGAGATTTGTATTCATATTGAAATGCATAAAATAGTAAGTATTATAATAAAATGAACAAAAATGTTTGTAATGTACTATTTGTAAACTATTTCCAAAGTCTTAATAAATCCAAAACAACACACTAGAGAACACTTTTGTGTCAAGTATTATGTTTCATGTGTCATTTGTGTCATGTATTATGTATAAAAAATATAAATTGCAGATAAAAAAGTGAATTAGGTTAGAAAAGCTATTTTACTACAGATAAATTAACAAAATAGTTATTCGAGCTCTGTTAATAAATATTTCTGATGATATACCAGATCAGTATTATTTACAGTATTGTCTCTATAAAAATGTACCCATAAAAATTATATTTTGCATTGGTTGAACAATGCAACTATTATTTTGTAAAATCCCAGGTTACAAATTTTTGAAAAACAAAAAAAAACTTATCTACAATGATGAATTCGATGGCAGTTTAACTGAACATAGACAGATAGTTGCTTGATTGATATGTCTTATTGTGATATAATTGGTTTGGTTTTCACAAAATAATTGCTCAAAGTCAAATTGGACATTTGTGTCCCGCCCTACTCTATTTCACATAGAATTGTATTCACAATATTTGTAATAATTGTATTTGAACAAACAATGAATCTAATTATGACAAAATTCTTACAGAAAGTAAGATTTATAATAGTAGTATGAGATGATACATTTTTTTGTTTATTATATTTATTAATACATATTTAGATTACTATTTTTAATTTTGTTGTTCAACCTAGTAATTAAACTGCATCGCATTGATTAAATAATATAGCTATAGTTCCATAATAACATTTTAAAATTAAAATAAAATTGTGTATCTTTTCTTCTCTATCTGTCCCTCATTACCCTGCCTGTAGTTTAAAAAATTAATTCTACAACGGTGAATTAGCTAGGAATTTTACGCAACATAGTTAGATAGTGGTTTATTTGATGTTTGTCTTTAAATTGATTTTCACTTTATGATTTCTAGAAGTTGAAATGGACCTTTGTGCCTCGCCATACTCCATACATATCGGTAAGTTCATGCAACTTGTTTCAAAGCAAAATGCCTACTCACACCGAGTTTTGTATTAAAACCTTTTATATAAAACATTTGGAAAATGTAGTCTAACCAGACACCCCATAATAATCTGTCAACTCCAGTGTGCATGAAAGCGCCATTCAGGCTCTGACCTGCGTCACCGGCACAGGCCAAAATGAATTCTTATATGGGTTATTTATGGAAATATTTGAAGTTCAAATCCAACAGCCCATTTAATAACGTATTAGCAAAGGGTTGTAACATGTGGAGCATATTTTTGAATGTTTTCGATTGATGTTCCGGATGAAAGAGCAGGGAAGTAAACATAAGGGTCCCTATGAAATTGAACTCGAATTTTGTTTAACATGCTAGAATATAATCTGGGCTAATGATATAAACTTGATAGATTTATCATTTCTCAATATTTTGGAACTAGTTTGAAAGGATCTAAATTATTTCAAAATATTTAGTTTTGCGATATTAATTTAAACTTGATTTAAAAAATATAATTATGAAATAAAAAACGCTCAGAACATCAAACCTATTGTAACATTAAATTTTTCATGAGATCGACTTCAAGCAAAGTAAGAATTTATATTATAATATTCCAAACAATCCAAACATATTTATAATATTATTGTGAATAACCAATTGAATCGCTAGTAGTTAAAAGTAAAACTGAAAAACAACTTGGATAATATAACTTGAAGGTGGTTTTCAAAATTGATTTTATACAAATATGTAAAACATATTTTGTATCGTAATAAAGCTACCTGCACAGTCATCTCCTAGTTTTGTCTTAATTTTAATTTTAAAGAGTTTTTACAAAATATTAGCTACATTATTTACCCAATGCAAAATATAAATTTTATGGGTACATTTTTTACAGAGATAACACTGTAAATAACCTTGATCTGGTATTTTGTCGGAAATAATCATCAGCATAGTTGGAATAACTATTTATTCAACTTATCTTTTGTAAAATTCTTATTGTTAATATACTTTTTTATTTACTATTTATATTGTTTACGCTTTTGCCAGGGTGAAGATTCAGTTCGACGTTTTTGAACCACCCATGTGCAAGTTATATTAAAAACTGTTGAATCTAATATAACAATAATAATATAACTTATAAACTAATTAAATAAGGTATACTTGAAAAAAACTATCAACGAAAGAAACTCGTATTATATGCGTTTTAGGGGTCATAAATTAAAGAAATTGCTCATAACTAAGCGACATGATGTTAAAACAAATTCTTAAAACTTACTCTTCAAATATCAGGTAGACAAGTGCAACAAGAAAGACCTAAAATCATTTCTAAAATCAAAATATTGCTAATTTTCTTGAACGTTTTACTGTTGCTTGTTTAATTCGGTTATAATTATAACAACATTTCAAAATGAAAACAAAATTGTGAGGGTGTTTTTTCAAACGCAAACATATAAATATCACAATAAAAATGCTCGGCGAGAAACATAATAGCGATAAAGTAATTTGCAAGATCGTATTTTCACTAAGGAAGGGGAGAAAATGCATTTTCATTTTAATCGCGTTTTATATTTTTCTTTTTTAAACTTGGATTAAATTCTGCTGTACTGCTTCTATATAATTTAGACAATATCGCGAATTGAATGAATTAAAATTCAGAGAAGAGATTTAGTCAATATGAGAAAATAATCAATCCTGTTATTAAAACTGTTATTGTATATAGTTGTTAGCATTTTTTGTAGAAACCATAATATATTTTTTGTTTTTTCATTCTAATGCACAATCAATATATTTTCAAAATTCGAAACATCCGCATTCTCTTTCGTTTCTATTTACGTAAGATAAAATTTTTGGTAATTTCTAGTTCAGTCTTTTTTCATTAAAATGTGTTTAACTTTGTAGTTAAACCTGCATGAAAAAATCGTAGAAATAAGAAGTCCACGTGATTATTCTCTTTTATCATCTATTTTTCATAAAGAATAAATTCTGCCTGTATAATACGAATACGTACCTACATATAAATATATTCAACATAACTGATTTTTCAAAAATATGATTAAGTTGTTGAATATAATGTAGTATTTAGACATTCCTTAGTCACCAAATAGTAATTACACAATAATATCCTCACAACTTTGTGTTTGTCGTTAAAACTATTTTATTATTTATCTTCGCATGCAGTTTACATGAAATATTTCATAAATCAAAATAAGAAATATTTTCAGTCTCAAAACACATTGTATATGTATTTGAATTTGTTTTGTTTCTGATGCTCTGTACAACTTGACATTCCGCGTATTGTATATAATTTGTATTTAAAGTATTTAAATACCAAAATCTGCTTTGTATTCACTGAATAAATTTGTGGGAAAAATTACACTGGATACTAACTACCGTTTTTTTCTAGACGTTCAGTCGATAATTTAATACGAATAAGAAATAAACATGTAATATTCAACATAACCTATTATTATATATCCATGAAACTAGAACACGGGCAAATTCAGTACTATTTAATAGGAAAGTTTTTGAAACAGATATATATATACACGCACAATAATTATAATTGAAAAATATTTTGGGATACTTTTGAAATATCATCTATTAGGTTTGCTGATATTATAATACTGCACCTTTACACAATAATGCTTAAACGCTTAGACCTTAGAGTTTGAGCAAAACCCTTTGCTGTCATTTGCAGGTAAATTTACATCTTAATTTCTATATGTTTTGAAGCGATCAATTTATTTACTTCAAAAGAATCAACGAGATTCTTGATATATTGATAATTTGACATAGGGTAGGACAGGTAACAAAGGTCCAATTTGATCTCCTGCAATTATTCTGTGAAAACCAAGCCAACTACAGCACAGAAAATACCACGTATAAAATAAACTATACTATCCAGTGAAATTGGTAGCTAATTATTCATTGTAAAACACTGATTTTTTGGCATTTTTTGAAAAGTTTGTCACTTCTATTCCCAGGAGGCAGTAAAATCTATCATTTTATTTTTAATTTTAAAGAGGTTTTATGAAATAATATTTACATTATTTAATCAATGACATTCAGTTTAATTATTAGGTTTAAATGTGTATGTCAATTTTTTTTTTTTTTTTTTACTTCTATTCCTAGGAGGCAGTAAAATCTATCATTTTATTTTTAATTTTAAAGAGGTTTTATGAAAGAATATTTACATTATTCAATCAATGACATTCAGTTTAATTATTAGGTTTAAATGTGTATGTCAAATGTGTTAGGTTAATTTTTTTTTTTTTTTTTTTTTTTTTTTTTTTTTAACTCAGTTTTATTTAGCAATCAGAAATACATAAAGATTCCTATGAGCTAAAAAGACAATATTTATGAGTGATGCCTAAGAAGAACTCCAATGAGAACTTCTCAGTTTTACAATTAATGTGATATATTAGACCTAATCTAAGACTAAGTCTAAGGGCCATTGTCGTTTCAACCTCCTAATGCCAAAAGGTTGAGTAATGTCAACTATAGAAGGGTTCATATGTGAGTCCAGTTTGCGCTTATATTTTTCCTTAACTTCTTTAAACGTTAATTGCACCGTTTTCATGTTGAGGTCGCTGTGAATGGTTTCGTTTGTCACGTACCACGGAGAATTAAGAATGGTACGTAAAATTTTTGATTGAGTTCTTTGCATTATAGCTACATTAGATTTGTAAGCACATCCCCAGAGCTCAATTCCGTAGGTCCAGATTGGTTTAATAATCGATTTATATAGCAGCAACTTATTTTCGACAGAGAGCTTTGACTTTTTACGCAGTAGCCAATCAAATTCTTTCATTTTGATCATTATTTGCTGCTTTTTTGTTTTTATATGGCTTTTCCAAGTAAGTCTGCTATCTAAATGGAGACCAAGATATTTCACTATGTTCTGTTTCGGAATCTGGACGTTATTTAAATAAATTGGAGGACACGTACTCTCTCTCAGGGTAAATGTGATATGAACTGATTTGGTTTCATTTATGCAAATCTTCCATTTAGCAAGTCACATTTGTAGTTTATTGATAAGTTCTTGCGTTTGTCGGGAAGCTTGATCAGCACTATGATTACTGCTTAGTATGGCAATATCGTCAGCGAATGTAGCAATTGTCAGATTTTCAAGTAATGGGAGGTCCTTTGTGTATAAAACATATAAGAAGGGTCCAAAAATACTACCTTGTGGAACTCCTGACATTATTTTGTGAAAATCAGATGTTACTTGATTTACTTTCACTTGAAAAATCCTATCTTGTAGATAGGATTTTAAAATCCCATAATACTTGGTTGGAAGGTATGTTTTTATTTTATATAAAAGTCCTGGGCGCCAAACTTTATCGAATGCTTGTCGAACATCCAGGAAGACACCACTACAAAATTGCTTATTTTCAAATGACTTGTGTACAGTATCAATAACCCTGTGAACTTTCTGTGTGGTCGAGTGTTCACGTCTAAAGCCAAATTGATGATAGGGGATCCAATCTGAAGGAAGCTTGTTGTTGATTTGGTCCAAAAGGATCCTTTCAAGCAGTTTAGATATTACGGGAAGCAAGGATATTGGTCTATATAAAGATACTTCAGTCAAGTTTTTGCCTGTTTTAGGAATCATTAATATTTGGGCAGTCTTAAATGATTTTGTTAGGTTAAATGTGTCAGTTTAAATATGTATTTTTAATTTTTTTTATTTCTCAATTTTTAAACATAATAGTAAAAAAATAATAAAAATTGGCAACTTTTACTAACTATCATAAATTTTATCTTGGTATGATGATATGAATTTATGTTTATCATAATCAGGTTATATCAGATTATATATTGAACTGAAATTATTACAAATAATATAAATACAACTTATGTTTGAAATACATATTTCATGGGCATATTTTTACCAAATACCTTCGAATGAAATTTTGTCATAATAATTCATTAACTAGTTGTGTGTGGCATCGTTTCCTGAGGCAAAATGCTGGAACTTTCCGCACAGAAATAAAATTTTGAAAATCTGACTTATTTTCGATATTCGAAATTTTTTTTTTCATTTTTTTTTCTTTTTCTAAAAACAATCGTTTCCTCAATACAAGCAGAAATCGAATGTTTTTTTAACCATTCAAATCGGTTAATCCGCGCGCCCGAAAACGTGGACAAAAAGTCGTTTGCATACATACATACACACACACATCCATTTTTTCTAAGGTATGCCAAAACGAAAAGCCATGCGAAAATTTTGAATTTCGATTTTTGGACGATTACAATAACGTACCTTGCATGAAGTTAATAATGTTGGAATAACTATTAATTTATCCTATATCTTAAAAAACTACATTTTTTAACTTATTTTACATTTTTATTTACCATTTTCCTATTGTTTATCTTGTGAGTGTAAATATTCAGATAGTCCTGTTTACCCCAACTTATATAAAAAAAATGATTTTAACTTACAAATAACTTATATTCAGGTATCGTAAACTAAATAACCGTGCTAAAAAACAAAAAAAGACTAACATCAAAGAAAATACTTTCGTTAAAAATCGGAAAATGTGGCCGTTTATCTCCGACGTCGCCTGAATTAAGGCGATGGGTTGTTGCACATCATTTACCCTCTACTTTAAAATAGAGTCGTTAAAACATTACTTGCTTTTGAAATAGTGGTGGTAGACCTTTTTACCAGCGGACTTTTAGGCCCCCTTTTACTGTATATAGTTATTTTATCACGAAGTTTTAAATAAATAAGAAAATGTATATCAATATTGTTTTTCACCTAAAGAGAAATACAGGTTGTAATTAATATTAATTGCAGATGATCAATTTTTTAAATGCTCGACCAACTGAACTGAAAAATGAATTACATCTAAATTTGAACCAACTTGGCTAGATAGCTTTGTTGATGCAGCAATATTTGTCAAATACATAAATCTTGTGAAACAATTTTTATATAATTTGAACTTGACATCATTCATCTTTTTTACAGGAAAATAACTTCCGAATGGTATGTTATAAGTAGGAATGAATGTAACTGTAAACACAAATTTTCCATTGAGCGATCAAGATTTTATGGGATGCCGGCGTTAAAGCAGAATTATACCCGCATGCAGTAAAATTCTGTTGTTCTTTCCCTCGTATATTGTAATATTTTTCCACGGTGTGCAATTAAAGTAATCACAACAATGAGCCCACAGAGAAACATTAGGCTTGTCACTCAATATATATCAGTGTTTTATACTTATGATATAATTCTGTAATCTGTGAATGATTTTTAGGCGTACGATTTTATGCGAGACGAAAGTTTTTTGAAGTAAAACTTTTTTAGGCGCGACTAGGGTGTAAATCCGTACGAATGCAACGGAAGTGCGTTACGGCTCGCGATGAAATCATTTCTATACGGGTCGATTGTGATTAGACATCGCGTATGTGAATAGAAATCTGTCGTTGTATGCGTACCGGCACCAACGTTTGTATGCGTACCGATATCATCAAGGAAATCGGCATAGATAAAAAACATTTTAAAATTACATCGTAGTACAAATCTTGATTTAATGAAAAATGAATCAGAAGAATATTTTACCCTGTTCCTTGAAAATAATAAAACAAATTAAACATTTGTTTCGTGAACTAAACGTAAGTTTATTGATTAGAAGTTATTTCTATATTATTCGTAGTTTCTATAAATCTTTAAAGTTATTGAAATGGAAAATATTTTTAGGCAAGACAGATATTACAGCTGTTTAAAGAATGAGATTATATCGCCAGCAAAAAAGTAAAAAAAAATACAAGCAGTTAATGAATGTATGTTAATTTTAATTATATGAAGTTCCTCAAACACAATTACATGATGAGTGAAACTGCGAAAACAATATTTGTTTCGGCGTTGTTTAACATAATCTACTGTGTGAACGAATATTATAGAATTTATTAATCAGCAATTACTTCATTTCTCTAATGAAGATTAATTTCTAAATGCTAATTACAATGACAAACCGATCATGTCATATTTGAAGTATGACTTTAATTATATTATTGTTTTTAAATATGATACATGTTTTTATTGCTATTATGAAAATAAAATTCATATTTTATCATTATATAAATGTGTATAATGGTTGACACTAATAAATGTGTGCATCACGTGTGTTACCATATTACTAATAAACATTATTCAAAATTGTTATATGATGTATTCATTTTTACTTATTATTATTAAGTAACTTAATCAAATAAGTAACATGAATTTGATACTTTGTACAGTAGCAAATAAGTTTTACTTCAATCGCGTGTGATCCTTACGCGCACTCTTTTTTATTATTTACTTTATTTGGCCTCCTGAATACAAATTAACTCTTTACTTGGTTTACGAACAAATACTTTGAAGCAAGAAATTCTTTTTGTTTACAAAATGGTGATATAATTGCCTTTTTACAATATGATGATATAACTCAAAATTTATAAATATTAGTTGCTTTGGTTTGAGATGAAATTAACTAATAGCAAAATTAGTACTTTTCACATAAAGCAACAAAGAATGTTTATCTTATATATCTTAAACCTTGGCGTCCTTCTTATTATATTACGGCTCTGAAACTAAATAGTAATTTAGTATTATATTTATATCCCTTTTATCACTTACAATAAAAATTTATACATAGTATTTCAATAAAAGTATGCTAACGAAATGTTTATTTCGAGGCCCTAAGAGGGCCCCAAGAATTGCTTAAAGATGATATCGTAATGGAAGCTTCTCTGCAACTATACCTTAGGGAAATTCTGTAATAAATAATAATGTTTATGCGGATACGTGATCAGATTGAATAATGGCTAAGAAGAGTAAAATTGTTTGCAACATTATTAGAAAGTTGTGTATAGCTTTGGGTCTTTATATAAACAGCATAATAGATATATAAAATTATAAACATTTAGCATCACATGAGAATAGTATGGTTTATTAAACAGTACTTACAAACAAAATAATCTGTTCAAAAATTTGAATTTAGTATTTTAAACATCTCTTATAGGTTAAGGCGGGGCACGAAGGCACTATCTGTCTATTTCATCAATATTGAAATTTATTTATTATAAAAAATATTTATGAAAAACATTTTTCATCATTTGTTAAGTACATCAACGACATACTTGGTGCTATTGTAACAAGTTACTCACTAACTCATTGTAATAGCGTTCAGATCTATACAATTATGCAGAAAACTTTGTCGTTGTATTTTTTTTTGGCTATCGCAATTTGAAGTATTTTGTTTCGATTTGCACGTATAATGTCAACTAGAGTAGTGTTTTTCCAAATAACATTTTTGCAAATGAAATGATTGTTGTGGGTATTTATTAATTAGAAACAAACTCTGGATAAAAGTTAAAATTGTATTAAAATCGAATTATTTACAATAGTCAACGTGCCATGACAATCTGTTGGTTTTATGATTTCAGATCAAGACTTATTCGAATATCCACATAGTAATTAAGTTATATTTCGTCTGCAGCTTAAATATGGAAGCTCTGCAAGTTCAGAAGATTTTATCCAAGAAAATTTTATTCCTCAGATTTCATCTTTGCCCAAGTATGAAAATCCGTTAACAAAATCACCAGGTTTCGGACAAAATTAGATGCTGAATTTATCTGGCTTATTTGATTATAGTTATTAAGAAATAATTGTTCAACGATCTCTATGTTGACGGCTGGTGTGTACAAATTTTCGTCAACGATTTTGGGAACACGGATTAATCGATTTGAATAATTCGGTTTGTATTGATGAGGAGACCTACTGATTAGTTTTTGGCGAAGGCAGGTCTAGCCGTTCCGAAGATACGGGGCAAAAAGTGACGAAAACGGTAACTCAGTTTTTAAGAGAACGGAGCGTCCGATTTGAATAATTCAAAAAACATTTTATTTGTATTGACTAAATGAAAAACTGTTCAAATTCTTGAAAAGGCAGGTCCAACCACTTTGAAGATATGGTAGAAAAAGTAAAAAAATGAGCCATTTTGCGGTCAAAACTGAACATTAGACATATGCACATCAAATTATCAGATAAAATCATAGAGATTTTAACAATAAGTATAAATTTTGTTTACATTCCTATGGGTTCCGTACCAATGTTTACGCGTTAAACGGCGACTCGGGTCTTACTCGCTTTGATATTTCGTCTTTATGCAGTTAAAGCAGTACGATTGCTTTGAAAAAAAGTTCAGAATTTCCAAAATATTTTAAAATAAATGATTTATGATAGAATGATTTAATATGGTTTGAAATTCTATTAAAAGTTTCAAATCATTGATCAACTTTTTTTGATTATTATTATTGGTTATTTTTGAATACTCGAATTTTGAATTGCGGTACGGAAAGTTCCAGCAATTTGCCTTAAGGCACGATGCCCTAATTGCTTTAAGACAATTCCACATACAGCTAGTTATTGACTAAAATTGGTCCGGTTCGTAAATCTAGTGTTAAGACACAATGCCATGCACCATTAGTTTAATTGTCTAAGTGAGTCCATGAATTATATGTACAAAAACTCAATAAAAATAATTCGAAACAATACGAGGAAAGCTCCATCAGCGATCTGTCTATTAAGCTCACATGCTTCGACGCGACGCATCCGTTCGAGCAGCCGTCGTTGTTCGTGGCACACATCCCTCTTGAGTCTTTGCTCCCGAGTCCCGACAGGCCCTAGGGGTCTGGTGCAGCGTCAATGAACTCTCTCCCTTCATTTGATTTAGAAGAAACGAAACACCAGTCAGGAGTCACCGCACCAAATAGGGTGTCAACTATTTTTATGAACGTTAGCTGCAAGCACCAGAGTACCAGAACGAAAAGTTCTATCAACGGTTAATCTCATTTATTAATTTAGTGTTGACCGATAATGTCGAGGATTTTTATCTACACACACATACACACACATATATATATATACAGAGATATATCATTTTCTAGAAAAGAGCAGTGTTACTTTATCTTGCGTTTGGGGCTAGTTGTAATATCTACCAAGGCAAGTAATAACGACAAAAATCGACAATAATACCTCTGATAATTTATTCTTTACTTGTTTTTCAGAAAGGTCTAAGTAATTCTTCATAAATCAATGCAAACTATTATAGTATCCTATAATAGTTTGTATAATAATAATAATACTTTTGTATCAAACTCAACCCAACTTTCTTCAATAGATTCTTCAATTGAATATAATTATCGCATGTTTCAACTAACCCTAGATATGATTTTTTTCATTAACTTGTGGTGCATGACATCACGCCTTGATGCAAATTGCTGAAACTTCTTGTACCGAAAACTAAAATTTTTAGAAAACTTTAAAAATTTTTCAAAACATAGAAAAAAATTTTTTTGAGATTTTTGAAATTTTTGAAGAATTTTGAACATTTTTTTTGAAGCAATTGCGCTACATAGCAGTTTTAGAGTCAAAATACCGAAGCGCTTAAGTGCCACCCATGTAAATATACACAAAATTTGAACTTATCATTATAATCTCTATAAAATATCTGATAATTTGATGTGCATGTCTAATGATCAATTCGGACTGCCAAATGGCATTACTTTTTATTAACTTCACATTGAAAAAAAAGTGTTAAACTTTTCGTCCACATTTAAGCTCAAACTACCGAATCGATTTTAAAAAATCAAAAACTGTTCGAAAGATATTAGTTGGGAATGATACTGATTAGTTTTAGTTGAAAATCTACCGAGCCGTTTTCTTGTAATTAACTGTTGAAAAAAAAATTTAAGCCGATTTTCATGGAACTTTTTTTGGCGATATATATCAAGGTCTTATAGAACTTACTGAAATATCACGGCCTTACGACAAGTAGTTTAATTTTAAAAATTAATCAAAGATTAAGAAAATGAGTAATTTTTTTGACGTTTGTTAAAATTAAAATTAGACGATTTTCTTGGTATAACGATAGAGTATTTGGTTTTAATGAACATAGTAAACCATTAAAGTCCTATAAAAACTGGTGGTTTTTGAAAATTTGCTATTAGAAAATATTCCGAGTCAAAGTGTTCGTTCGTTTTCAATCATATGTAATAAATCCACTCAGAATACTTTTAATCACTCATAAATTAAATTATTTTTTATTAATTAATTGAAAAACTGTTCGAAACATATTGGTTGGGAATCGACCTGATTAGTTTTTGGTAAAGATCGGCCGGGCCGTTTTCTTGTAATAGAGTGTTAAAAAATATTTTTTGACGATTTTCATAATTTTTTTTGACGGTAGATACCATAGTCTTATAGATCATGCTAAAATATTACGGCCGAAGTAGTTTAATTTTAAAAAATCGTCAAAGTTTGCAAAAATTAGCGTCGTTTTTTTGACGTTTGTCAAAATTAGAACTTTCATCGACGTTTACTCAAATACGCTTGAACCGATTGCATAAATTTAAAAGCCAATCAATGATTTTCAATGTGGATTATCTTTTCTCAGTTTTGTGCAGCGAATGGATTTTAAAAACTCAAAAACTGTTCGAAAGATATTATTTGGGAATGATACTGATTGGTTGTAGGTGAAAATCTACCATGCAGTTTTTTTGTAATTAACTGTTGAAAAAAAAAATGAAGCCGATTTTTATGAAACTTTTTTTTGGCGATATATATCATGGTCTTATAGAACTTACTGAAATATTACGGCCTCACGACAAGTAGTTTAATTTTAAAAATTCATCAAAGTTTGAGAAAATGATTAGTATTGTAAAACATTAACTTTCTACAGAAACTGATTCAAATATAAAAATTGTTGATTTTTGAAAATTTGCTTTCAGAAAATAATTCGTGTTAACGCGTTTGTTCGTTTTTAATTATGGGTAATAAATCCACTCGGAATACTTTTAATCACCCATAAATTAATTTATTTTTTATTGAATCGTATTTTTGGAACTTGTAATCATATAGAATGTATGATTTGATCACAAAATGAAACTAATATTACGGTTTTCCGAAAAAAAAATTATATATATTAAATAATTTTTTATATTAAGGTATTCATGTTCAAATGGTCCAGAATTACCTTGAAATAAAGCAAAAAATATAATATTAAAATAAATGCATTTTTGGAAACAAGTCGATTTGACTGAGTAAAAAACACATTTCATTTTAATTGATTGCAAGACGTCCTAATCAGTTAGTGTTAAAGATAGGCCCATCTGTTTTGGAAATACAAAGCAAACAGTGCAAAAAATGGCACGTTTTGAAAATACAGAATAGCTTAGAAAGACACGTAGACTAATAAACAATTAGGAATACAGACAGATATATAAGTAGGCAGGTTGGCAGGTCGATAGGTAAGACAAGTAGAAATGCAGAAAGGTAGAAAGCTGGACAAGTTCACAAGTTAAGAGGTAGAACGGTGGACACGTACATAGGTGAAAATGTAGTACAGAAGGCAAATATGCAAGTTGACTGATGGGCAGGTAGACAGGTAAATAGGTATACCAGTAGACTGGTAAACGGGTAGACAGGTAGGAATTTACTAAAAGTGCCAGATAGAAATGTAGACAGTTACAAAAGTAGACAGGTAGACATGTAGACAACTAGTCAGCTTGCCACTTGGGTATAAGTACATTATTAGACATGTAGATCTTATAGAGATCAAATATTTATTGGCTAAATCGATATATTTACACATATCGGAAAATTCAAGCAAATTGCCAAAGCAAAATGCTATTCACATCAAGATTTAATGTAATATATATAGAAGTGAACAAATTCTGATCAGCACGTGTTTTTCACAAAACGTAATTCACCTAACCCTTTAACATTTATAAATTAGTCATTGCCGATATATAATCATGGTAATTTCTTTTCTGGCAAAAAATGTTGCTACTCAAATTTTATTAACTTCAGATAACTATAATATAAACAATTGGAATCGTTATTGTACTGTATAAATTTAGTAGTGCCACGAGGAAACTTTTATACCCCACAAGTTTATTATTCTGAACAAATATTAAGGATTGTTGACATGTCACGTAGGAAGTTCCAGTGATGCGACGAGTAAACTTAATCAGTGCGCTAAATGCAAGTTCTAATTCTGAACGAACCTAATAAATGTCGTAAACTAACACAGATAAATAAGACGCAATATAGTATCATTAGTTCCATCGACGTCAATGAACCTTCCCCTCGAATCTTCAAATGAAAACAAAGTGGCTCTCCGAGGAGAGGTATTCCGTATGTAAATAATAATCCTAGAGTTAATAGAGTAATTTTCCAAACGTTTCACGTCGTAACACTATTTTTATTTCACTAAAGCTGTTTTATATGAATTCGGTGATTCATGGAGAATACATCGTTTACTCGATGGTTGGATTCACAGTTTGATTAACCACAAGAATAAAGTTTGTACTGCCTCCATTATTTCATTAGTTTATGTTTACTATGAAAAAAGACGATGTATATGATGTTTTGCCATCATACCTATTTAATTTATTATATAACTATAACAACCACATATTAAGAAGACCTTAAAAAAACATTTGCTGTCAATTTCAATTAATGATAATAGTCAAATATAGGATAAAGTTTAGTTTAAATTAAATTGGAATTGAAGTCGCACGTTTAAACTCTTAGATATCAGTAACTCTTATATAGTATATATAATAGTGATATAATACACTGTTATATACCTATATTATATATAGTATTAATAAATAGTATAAAGAAAAAATGTATTTTATATAGCATTTTAAGATCGCCATACATGTAGAAGGTTATATTGTTGTAACATTCTTTTTAAAACTAGTATATCTTGAGATCCACTGATTATATTTCTGCGAAATAAAGCTAGATATAAACTTATCTATTTTAAAAATATTTATATTAAAATTATATATAATAAATTTGCATGTACACGAAATTATAATCACTAAACTTTAATTTGCTTGTACATATCTACAATAACATATTCTTTACTGCCAAAATACAACACTACAAAGTGTATGTTACAGTTACGAATTCTAAGTAGTTATGGTTATGAAAGATGAAAATGAATAAACTAGAGTAAAAGAATGGTTATATTTGTACAAACCAATTTTAATTTTTATCTATAAAAAATGCAATATTTGATGGTTTCTTGTATTTGTTTTATTATTGAAATAAATTATTTACATAATTTACATAATTTACATAATTTACATAATTTATTGATTATGTTTGATTTAAAATATATTATTATTTATTTTTCGTTTAATGTATTAGTTATTCATCATATTAAAATTTTACAAGGTGGGCTTTTACATAGTAATTTTCAATTAGTACTGTTTTTCCATATAAAAGTGAATTTTTTGAGAAACACGGCTTTTTCTGGAACGTATCTTCCTTGTAAACGGGGGTAAGTGTATGCTTTAACTATTCCCTCATTAAATCAAGTAAACAATTCCAGCTATTGTTGATTATTTCACAGTTAATCAATTTCTAGAACAAGTGCCGTGTTACAAATTACCCCCTGCAATAGAATAGTATCTTCTAAAATAGAAATTGCTAAGAAAACTACAATTAATATAAATAAAGTATGCAGTGTCTCCTGTTACACAATTTATGTGTGTCCACATCCTATAAACTATATATTCCATCCAATCTTCATTTGATATATGATTCCTGCATGTTAAAACTAGCCCCAACGTTTTGTTACAACTTACCCTACGTACAAAAATTGTTGCAGAGTATTAAAGACTAGTAAATATTGATATGAATATGAAAAATAAAATTTGAAATAAGTCGATAATAATAACGCAAACCGAAATTTATGCAGGACGGTTTAAATATTCGATCGAGACACAAATATATTCTAAAATCGTTTAAGATTCTATAAAAAAAAACTAATTACCTATGTTACAGAAAGCCCCAAGCTCCTTCATATTATAGCTATTACAAGATGACGCATACGTGCCAGAAAGTGTTATTTTATAAGACGTTCACGTAGATAAATAATATAAGTTCATCAATTAATCGTCGAGAGTTTAAAAATTCTTTTATTCTTGAAACTTTGAAATTATTAAGTACACGTAAAAAATGATGCTTCTATACTATTGCTAATAATTTTTAAATTTGCTTCATAATTCATTTTTACGAAGATATTTTTATCGCATTAATCAAAGCTCAATATGATCAGTTTTGATTAATTTTGCTTGACACTTTGTTGAAGTGTCAAAACAAAATTCAGTTAATGAACAAGTCATCAATGAAAGCAATTTTGAAAGTCAAATAAGAGACAAGGCTAAGTTCTGAATTATATATAATAGCATTATTATTAAAAGTGCTTCCAAAAATACAGTCGAATTACAATTGCAATAGGTTTTGAAAGTGATAAGTTATCAATTTCTAATTTTACATATTAATGTGTGATAATACATGCATCAGAAGCAAAGCTGTTTCTTGACATAAAGATAGCTATCCTTTATCGCTCAGAGATATTATCTATTATTAACTTCCCGTAGGTTAAGTTATAGTAATAGCAATAAATCGAAAATGAAAATTTTAATATATCTTTACGTTTCAAAGGTTTTTGAAGATTTTGGCATACCTTAGAAAAAATGGATGTATGTGTGTGCGTGTGTATGTGTGTATGTGTGTGTGTGCGGATACAAATTTTTGTCGACAATTTCGAGAACACGGTTCAACCGATTTCAATTATTCAATGAACATTTGATTCGTATTGATAAGGAGACGTGGTGATAGTTTTTCGCATTGGAAAGTCTAGCCGTTTCAAAGATACGGGGCAAAAAGTGCCACAAACGGTAACTTAGTTTTCAAAAGAAAGGAGTGTCCGATTTCAATAATTCAAAAAATATTTGACTTGCATTGACAAGACGAACAATTGATTAGATTTTCATGAAGGCAGGTCTAGCGGTTTTGGAGATCCAATAAAAAAAGTTAAAAAAAATGCCATTTGGCGGTCTAAAATGATCATTAGACATATGCACATCAAATTATCAGATATTTTATAGAGGTTTTAACAATAAGTATTAATTTTGTTTACATTCCAATGGATTTCGTACGAATGTTTAACCGTTAGAAGGCGACGCGGCGCTTACGCGCTTCCATATTTCGTCTCTACGCAGTTAAAGCAGTACGATTGCTTTGAAAAAAAGTTCAGAACTTTCAAAATAAAAATTTTTTTTTCAAAAAGTTTTTTTGCTTTTTTTGACGCGGCGCTTACGCGCTTCCATATTTCGTCTCTACGCAGTTAAAGCAGTACGATTGCTGTGAAAAAAAGTTCAGAACTTTAAAAATAAAAAAAAAATTCAAAAAGTCTTTTTCCCAAGAAAATATTTTTTTTTTTTAAATGTATAGTTTCTCAAAATCAATTTTTTAAAAGTAAATTGTTTTCAAAATGTTGATCCTTTAAAAAAAAAAAAATTTGGTACGGGAAGTTCCAGCAATTTGCCTTAAGGTACGATGCCATGCGCCCCACTAGTTGATAGCTGTTTTCTTAGATTTATCAATGAAAATAATTTATTTGTGTTAGTTGTAATATGTCCGACAGAGTTTGTTTGAGGGTTTAAAAAATAAAATTTGTAAGTTATTCGCCTTGCATAAACATCAAGTGCGTTAAATATTTGGGGTTGTTGGCAAACTGCTTGGAATTTTATTTTATTCTGACGTATTTCAGTAGGGTAAAGCGGGGCTTCAAGATCCGCAGGTAAAAAGCCATTATCTCAAAAACAAGTAAAAAATTTTAATTATAGATACTATTCTAAAGTAGAAGATTAAATTTAGTTTTATAACAAGTCATCACCTTAATTTTCAACTGCCATGTATGAATATTTATAATAAAAGTATTTGTTGGTAGTTTTTTTTGGTTTTAGTTCTGTGCTTTTTATTTAGCCTATATTACCTGACGGTAATTGTTAAGTAAAGGATAATGCGAGTCTTAAAGGTTCATTAATGAAAAGTTCCACCATCAATATCTGAAAAAAAGGAAATTGTGGATTTTTTTAACGATACTATTTTAAACCTTTTTAAAATTAAGAAAAAAATAGTGAATATTTTTCCCCATGCTATGCTATTTTACCTCGCGTGCGTATGTGGTAAAAAGGACCAGGTAACGAAATCTTAAACAATAGCACAATAAAACATTTCTACAAGATGAATTAGTTGCGACGTTTACTGAACATAATCAGATAGTTGTTTGTTTGCTATGAGTCATTTGTTGTGATATAATTAGTGATATAATAATTATCTATATTATATATAAATTTGACTTTCACAAAAGATTTGCTCAAAATTAATTTAGATCTTTTTGTTCTGCTCCACCTTATAATTATTAGAATTTTATACCAAATAAATAGTGAATATGCTCTTCAGGCAAAGTTGAAAGTAGATGTACAATTTGTGACTACACACCAGAACCAACAGTGGCTTACACCATGTTGATGCCAAATATAGCAAATGACAAAAGTGGAGTTTATAAACAGTTTATAATTATTGAACCATTGGTACAACTTTTTTTACTTGTCTTAGGGTAACTTATAGTAATTATAGCATCTTTACGTTAGGGTCTTCTAAACATTTCGGTATACATTACAAAAATTGATGTATACGTGTGTATGTGTGTAGTATGTATGTACGTATGTTTGGATATAAATTTTCGTCTACGATTTCGAGAACACGAGTCAACCGATTTGCTAATTCAAAAAACATTTGATTCCTATTAATGAGGACATGTGCTGACTAGTGTTAGGCTAAGCCAGGTCCAGTCGTTTCTAAGATACGGGGCTAAAAGTGCAAAAAAATAGTAATTCAGTTTTTGATAGAATGGAACGACAGGTTTGAATGATTTGAAAAACATTTCACTTCTATTGACGGAATGAAGAATTGATTAAATATTTGTGAAGTCAAGTCCAGCGGTTTTCTGGAGATAAAATAAAAAAGTTTTAGAAAAATGTCATTTAGCTAACAAATATGATCATTAGACATACTTTCATCATCAAGTTATGTTAGTTTTGTACCAATATTTATCCGTTAGACTGCAGCGCGGCGCTTACGCCCTTCGACATTTTGTCTCTAAAACAGCCAAGCAGCATAATTGCATATGTTCAACATTTCAAAATATAAAAAAAACTCAATTTTTTTCAAAAAAAAATTTTTTTCACAAATTTCTAAATTCTCAGTAATCTGTTTTTTCATTTTTCAAAGATTTTTAAAACTTTTTTAAAAATTCTTATTTTCTGTACGGGAAGTTCTAATAATTTGCCTCACGGCACGATGCTATGCACCACTAGTTAACTTCCCGTAGGGCAAGTTATAGTAATCGCAAAAAAATCGAAAATAAAAATTTTTATATATCTTTACGTTTTAAAGGTTTCTGAACATTTTGGCATACCTTAGAAAAAATGGATGTATGTGTGTGTGTGTGTGTGTATGTGCGTGTGTGTATGTATGTTCGGATACAAATTTTCGTCGGTGATTTCGGGAACACAGATCAACCGATTTGAATAATTCAACAAACATTCGATCCGTATTGATAAGGAGACGTGCTGATTAGTTTTTGGCGAAGACAGGTCTAGCCGTTCCGAAGATACGGGGCAATAAGTGTCAAAAACGGTAACTCAGTTTTTAAGAGAACGGATCGTCAGATTTGAATAATTCAAAATACATTTTATTTGTATTGAAAAGATGAAGAATTGATTAACTTTTAATGAAGGCAGGTATAGCGGTTTCGGAGATCTAATGAAAAAAGTAAAAAAAATGCCATTCGGCGGTCAAAAATGATCCTTAGACATATGCACATCAAATTATCAGATATTTTATAGAGATTTTAACAATAAGTATAATTTTTTTTACATTCCTATGGGTTCCGTACCAATGCTTATCCGATAGACGGCGGCGCGGCACTTGCGCGCTTTGACATTTCGTCTCTATGCAGTTCAAGCAGTACGATTGCTTTGAAAAAAAGTTCAGAATTTCCAAAATATGTCAAAATGAAGAAAACATTTTTCTTTCAAAAAAAAATTTGTTTTCAATTTTTTTTTTTTTCGAAAAAAGTAATTTTATGTCAAATTCATAGTTTCTCACAAATATAATTTTTTCAAAGTAATTTTTTTTAAAAATGTTAATTGTTTTTTTAAAAAAAAATAACTTTTGGTACGGGAAGTTCCAGCAATTTGTCTTAAGGCACGATGCATTAATTGCCTTAGGACAGAATTCCACTTACAGCTAGTTTTACGTTTATTTTGCTAAAATTACATTTTGAACTACCCGCGTATGTTATTGATTTATCGTCCAACCGGTGTACTATATTTACATCTGAAAACAATAACAATTTGTAAGTTTATCACAACTTTCCAAAGCGCTTTAATATTCAACTAAAACCCAAGCTAATAGATACACGCTACCGTATCGTAGCGTAGTGTACCGTAGTGTAGCGTAGTGTACCGTATCGTAGCGTAGTACGATTTCTGCTACTACGATTTCGGCAACGGCTCGCATGCTTGTATGAAGCAGACGGATTGAGGCTGCAGCCTGGGTCAAGCAGCTCGTCTCGCGAGCGTAGTATCCGACTCTGACAATGATATCGCGCGTAACGTAGCGGCGCCGTATTGATTTCCTCGGGGCCTTCGTCTGAGAACTGAGAACTGAGTCGGTTATTCGGAAAGGCGGGGACGGGTTTTCTTTAGGCCGGGCGGTCGTGTTTTGCGAGTATGAGAAACGCGACAAGACTGCAGGAGATGTGCTTAGAGCAGTTTTGACGGAGCTTGTAAACATTGAGGTACAGATGATACTTTTTTGGTAAAAACGAAAATAACTAGTGGAGCGCATGGCATCGTGCCTTAAGGCAAATTGCTGGAACTTCCGTACCAAAAATTATTTTTTTTAAAAAGATTAACATTTTTGAAAAAAATTTACTCCTGAAAAATTAGATTTTTGAGAAACTATAAATTTTTGACAAAAACTTACTTTTTTATGAAAAAAAGAGATTTTTTGAAGAAAAATTTATTTTGAAATATTTTGGAAATTCTGAACTTTTTTTCAAAGCAATCGTACTGCTTTAACTGCATAGAGACAAAATATCGAAGCGCGTAAGCGCCGTGTCGCCGTCTAACGGATAAACACTGGTACAGAATCCATAGGAATGTAAACAAAATTTATACTTATTGTTAAAATCTCTATAAAATATCTGAAGATTTGATGTGCATATGTCTAATGATCATTTTTGACCGCTAAATGGCATTTTTTTTAAATTTTTTTACTAGATCTCCGAAACCGCTAGACCTACCCTCATGAAAATTTGATCAGTTCTTCATCTTGTTAATACAAGTAAAATGTTTTTCGAATTATTCCAATCGGACGCTCCGTTCTCTTAAAAACTGAGTTACCGCTTTTGGCACTTTTTGCCCCGTACCTTCGGAACGGCTAGACCTGCCTTTGCCAAAAACTAATCAGCACGTCTCCTTATCAATACGAATCGAATGTTTTTTGAATTATTCAAATCGCTTCATCCGTGTTCCCGCAATCGTCGACGAAAATTTGTATTCGAACACACACACGTACATCCCTTTTTTCTAAGGTATGCCAAAATGTTCAGAAGGTTTTGAAACGTAAAAATATATAAAAATTTGCATTTTCGATTTTTTTGCGATTACTATAACTCGCCCTACGGGAAGTTAACTAGTGGTGCATGACATCTCAGGTTAAGGCAAATTACTGGAACTTCTCGCAAATTAATTTTTTTAAAAAACTTTAAAATATTTTGAAACTTTGAAAATTTTAAATTTTTGAAAATTTTGATATTTAAAGAGAAATGACTACTGAAAAAAAGTCTTTTTTTAATATCTTGGATTTTTTTTATTTTTTTTTTACAAGCAATCGCGCTGGGTGGTTGTTTTAGAGATAAAATGTCAAAGCACGTAAGCGCCGTACCGCAGTCTAACGGATAAACATTGGTACGGAACTCACAAAAATTTAAACTAAATTTGATGTGCATATGTTCAATGATCACTTTTGAATGCCAAATTTTTTTTATTGGATTTACGAAACTGCTGGATCCATCTTTCCAAAAATCTAATCAGTTGTTCACTTCGTCAATACAAATAAATCGTTTTTTGAATCATTCAAATTGGACGCTCCGTTTTTTTCAAAAACTAAATTGCTATTTATTGCACTTTTTGCCCCGCATCTACGAAACGGCTGGAACTGTCAATGCCAAAAACTACTCACGTCTTTTTATCAAGACGAATAATTTTTTTTTGAATTATTCAAACTGGTTGATACTTGTTCCCGAGATTATCGACAAAATTTTATATCCGCACACACACACACACATACATCAATTTTTTCTAATGTATGCCAAAATGTTCAGAAACGTAAAAGTATATAAAACTTACTACGGGAAGTTAAGTGTTTTTTTTATTTTAGTGTTTATTTAAGGTTACATGCAATCATCTCAACTGAACTGAAATTCGCCCAAATAATATAATCATCATAGATGTGTCTAATTTACAGCAACCAATTGTTTTATAAATAAATATAAAATGATTAATTAATAAATTGAAAGTAAAACTGACATAAAATCGATAAAACAACATTATACTATAACGAGTTATTGATATAAACAAATGTAACTCTTTGCCGTTAAAGAGAATGGTTTGGAAATTTAGAAATTTAGGGAATTCAGAAATCACAAAATTAATATTCGTTCTATATTTATTAACAAAAATTTAATTTTTCTTTTTAAACAAATGTTTAAACTCTAAATCTTTAGAAATAACGTGAATATTCTTTAATTTCAAAACTATTTAAAAATACTCAAGTTCAAAATTACTTGTTATGGTAATTTTCAATCTTAGACCTCGATTGGAAATATATACTATTTTTTGTATCAGTCATATAGTTAAAATATTCATTTTGAAGTAGTTTTCTATGCAAAAGAAACAATAACATAAGCCAACAATAAAAATAAAAAACAATGAAAGTTGTTCATATTGAAAAATATATATATTTAACTAATTTCAAGGATTAATCAGTTTATATAGTTTTTCTCTATCATTCAAATAATGCCAGAACATGCGTGCAAAATAAAAAATGGAATCAAAAGATTATCATTTTATAATCAAAAGATTATTTATAGATAATTATCACAAACCGTACATTTTTTTCAACTATAAATTCATACGAAATGAGCAAGCTGATATAGTTTTACTAATGAAAATTTGATTGATCTAGCAAAAAGTACAAAATTGAATTAAAGATAATTTTTATTGAGCATATATATTTTACTTACATCTATATACCAGATCAAAAACTTTGATTATACAAACATTTTCAAACTAAATATGAAAAGTTTTAATAACATTCATTCTATTACTAAATAGGGCTGTATGTCGCTACTTCTCCTACTCTCTTCTTATATATTTACATACATTTATTAAATTCGAAGGACGTCATCTGCATGCTAAAACATGATCAATTTTAAATGCATATTAGATTATCTTAGCACGGGAATTTAATGAAAGAAAGAACTTTTAATAAGGAAATATTGATGTACTTTGAAACAAAACATATTGCTTTAATTATGTTTAGATGGAATTAAAAAGGCAATACATTTATGGATTTCAGAATTTCAGTTCAGTTTTATGAATTATTACGTTTGAAAATCGAGTTTAATTTAATAAATTTCATGAAACTTGTAATAATTTGCAAGTTGTATAGCAAACAGATCATATCATGTTTGATATGTTTCAGATATTTGGTCGTAAAATTGCAAATGTTAATAATTCATTATTTTTTAATACAACAATGATAAAATATTAATTATAAGACAATTTGGGCTATCAAAATTGGCCTTATAATTTTGAGTCTGTTTTGGCATGAATAAACACTATACGTTACTCTACCAGAAAGGTATGCGGTGCAATATCCCATCTTATAGAATGCATGCAAAACACATATAGGGTCCTGAACTATAGTAAGTTGAAATATATATCGCATTCCTCACATAGGGATGTTCCTAACTCTTCAAGAATTTAAGATGGGTATGAAAGTAATTTTATTTTATAACAATTTATTCATTCTAGTTTGTTTTTCATTATTCTAGAATTTATTTGGATATATATATATATATATATATATATCCCGTTCCCACTCCTTCATTACACGTGCGTGACTACACTTGCGTTGTAACCTTGATCAGTGTCCACAATGCACCGCTATCATTAACATTAAATATAGGAGAGCAATATGTGCTCCTTCTATTTCTCGTTTGTTAATATAATAGTATTTTATTATTTTACACAAATTTAGTGATCAATCAATTTTACATCATAATTAATTTTTTCTGTTGTTTTTCCTGGTTTGGTATGTATAATTTCCTCCTTTTTATATATTTAAATTTATTATCAACTTTGTATTTATGTTATATGTTTTTTAGATTACTGAATGATGACACACATCAAGTGTCAAAACGTTTAATGGAATAAATAATTTTGTTATTTAATCTTTTTTTTAATTCGACGATTGGGCTGCAAAAATATTACAAATATATATGTATATATATATATATATATATCTGCTTTTTATAAACGTTGGAAACAAAATTTTACATACTATGCATAAAGCTCAAACCGTTAAAATTGTAATGATAATTCCACCAACCTGTACCAACTCCCATGGCCTAAAAATGCCATGAAGCTTTACTTCGCAGGTCTGGTGTAACCCTTATGGTCCTCTTCTATATGTTTTGTTAACAATGATGCATAGGTTGCCATCAGTCTGTATAAATCTTTCTCCAGTATCAGTGACACCATGTTTTCTGCTAACAAATTATACTGCAAAGCAGTCTCGAAAGTTACTTGTAACACTTCTTGAGTATGATCAAGAGAATGGCCTTCTGCTGTCATTGCAGGACTAAATGTACTCAGGACATATATATTTTCACAGTCCTTATGACTTTGTTATTAATTCTGATAATATTATTCAATTTTTTTGGACACTTGCAAAACCGACAATTTCTGGTTTTACATAATGCAATTATATACCAAACTTCGTGCCAAAGGTTGCTTCAATAGCGTTGTAGTTATACAGAAATAGTAAATAAGATGACAGAGTTTTAAGAAAAGTTCATAAAAAACATCTGTTTTGTATTTCCAGGTTGATGAATTCGGGTACTGTGTAACAAGTTGAATATGAGGAGTCGCCATTTCATAATAATCTTCGACATTTCTACGATACATAAAATTATTTATAATTTAAAAAATTACTTCTATATTTCAGCCAAACAATTATGACCTTTAAAGTAAAAGCTTTGCATTATAATTTGAAACTGAATATAATTGAATTTGAACAATTTTTGGATTTTTGCACTTACTTATAAAATTAACCCCAATTAAATCAGTTTTGATATTGACTTAAAATTCATCAATTCATTTAGTAAGTATATTCATCATATCATTTTTTCATTCAGTTCAGTTTTGTATATATTTGAAAAATGGTGGATCTTAATCATTTTTAGTTTTATTTAACATACTTCAAATTTTAAAGATTTATAAACAGTTTTAAATATTTTCAATTATATCTCATCTTTCACGCTTTTTTAATTGGCAATGTAAAACATAATAGTAGTTGAAGAATTATAAAATATCAGTACTGCAGTAGAGTCAAGGTCCGATTCGGTTTTGAGAGATTATATTGTAAAAACAAAACCAATTATTTCGCAACAAATAAGACATATCAAACAAACAATATGAATCGTATCTGAATACGTACAGTAAAACTCCCAGCTAATTCATTGTAGAAATGAGGCGGCGAACAGATCTTATACTCATTTTTAATTTGAAAGTGATTTTGCAAAATATAAGTCATTTTATTTGATCAATGCAAAATATGAATTCCATGCCCACATTTTTTGACTGCATATAATCTTGATCTGGTATTTTGTTGGAAATATTCAGCATCAGAGTTAGAATAACTATTCACATAATTTATCTCTTGTAAAATTGCTTTTTTTAACTTAATTTAATTTTCTTGTTTACTATTTATTATTTAAACCTTTAGGTTTAGTTGGTCTTTTTTATCAAACCCACGTGTAAGCTTTTATATAGGTTATATAAAAAACTATTGAATCTAACATGAAATTAACAATACATTTTATAAAACAATTAAGTAACGTATACTTAAAAAATATATTAAGTATTCCAAAACTACATGACAGTACTCACAACCTAAAACAGACAACCAAAGAAAATACTTTTGTTGTGGATTTTCAAACATTGCCGTTTTTCTCCCGATACCAGCGTAAAACTCAAGATGATGGCTGGTTATTCATTTTTTCTCTTTACTTTCAAATATTGTTGTTAAAATGTTCTTAATTTTGTTTCTGAGCTATAGGTGGACCTGTTTACCGGCGTACCTTTAAGCACCTCTCTACCCTATTACTTACTATGTTAATTTCTTATGATAATTTATTGTAATTTTCTGGTTAAGGCAGTGATGGAGGTACATCACAATAAAGTTTCTTATTTATATCCGGGTTATGATATATTTTTTTGATCATTTTTTTAAATAAAGATTTTGAACATATTTTTGAACTTTTTTATCCAAATGTGAAATATTCGTTTTCGAACTCGTAGGAGTTCGAACCACTTTATGCAGCACATTTGCAAATACCTTTATTATGTGTCAAATTAGATTTTACTAATGGTTGTGTGGAGAGTTTTGTCACGTATTCGCTAACTGCAATTGAATGACTGAGCACTTCAAAGAGTTTTTATTTTCAACGCATTTCCATGTTTTATCGCCTAACAAGTTAAAGAGAATTTTTAAAATTCAATATTAAATGCAATTATAAAAATGAAATAATCATAGTTCTTAGATTTTTAAATATAGCTTGAGAACATTTATATAGTATTAATATCACATTTGAACATAGACAAATGACGTTATTTTTAAAAATCATTTTTTTCTGTCAATAATATTGTAAATATAAGTAGTAAGTACTTCACGAATTAGAGAATGTTTTTATAATAAAGTATTTAATATTAGTGAATATTTTAATGATTTTTTTCAAAAATGTTTATTACACAATTGCAATCTATTCCAAGTAAAAATCGTTGTCTCTACTGTTGGATATCTATGAATTGAACTTCCAATTTTGCACCACAACTTACTTTCGAATTACCAAATCAATTCACGATAATAGTATGATTTTTTAATAATATCAAGCATATTTTGAGCAATTTAAACTTCAGTTTTTATTACATTTTTTCTGTATTTTTTGTTGAATATTACGGATATTTTCAATCTCGAATTAATCATTCAGGTACAAGAGTTGTCTTTATTGATGTTAACAATGTTTTAGAAGTTTTTTTATTGAAGCACAATTGATTTGCAGCGACATATATAGTCATGTTTTTAATTAGTAACACAAATGTCCTATAATATAAAAATTGGATAGCCAGTGCTTAATATTAATCTAATAAAAATAGATATAATTTTAATTTGAAGAATATTTAGAAAACTTTACTTGACGTGTAAAGTAACTCCTAAATCTTGATAAAGTTTCGATTCTATATATAAAGTATGTTATAGTTATTATATTATATCTTGTTATATTACATTATAGTCATAGTTGTTATATTATATCTAATTTCAATTCAAACACATCTTAAGAAGAACTTCGTTCATTTTAGCTTGAATAACATTATTTTAATGATCATGTTTTGTGCTATTCGACTCCCTAAAGTACTATTCAAACTTCCATAGCAAACTGTGTGGTCAATTTAATATGAAATTATTCAATTGCATTGCCCAGAAGTGGTAATAGGAAAGTTCAATTATTTTGTTTATTGAACCGTCGTAAGAAATTCGTGCCATGAAAGAGTAAAATATATCGCCAAAAATATAAAATTGCCAACTCGTACTTAATAGAGAAAACAATCTTGTACTTCAGGAAGTTAATAATAACTTTTAACACACATCTAATTTTTTGGCAGTTCCGATAACCCAATGTCTCATAAACAGAATTAACTTGGATATTATTCTGAAAAGTTGTTATCGAGTTACATCGAATGGCTTTTTAACGAATTTTTAGAAATCGGTCGAATTGTTTTTGAGAAAACGGCTATAAGAGTCTAATTTAAACTAACGCCAAAAGTGCTACTAATTTTTTCAAACTTTTATGAACTACATGACTTGTTATAGGGCCGCAATATTTTAGTACTATCTATAAGACCATGATATCTATCGTGAAAAAAAAAATAAAAAAATCGTCGAAAAAACATTTTTTAACGGTTAATTATAAGAACACGAGCCGGCCGATCTTTAAAATCTAATCAATACGATTCTCAACCAATATTTAACTTTGAAAACCGATTTATAATTGTGAGCTGAAACGTGGACGAAATATTTTACACTTTTTTGGTAATTACCAAGAAATGTCTCGGCTGATCGTCGCGCATTATCGAGTAATGCTAGTTCTCATCGATATACTTTTTGATCTTTGAAATTGGTTTAGCAATTTTTCAGAAAACGTCGCCGACACGCTCACATACACATACACACAGCCACATATATTTTTTTCAAATCTGGTCTTATTCGATTCAAAATGGCTTGAAATGCCGAGAAAACATCAAATTAGCAATTCGAATTGTCGCAAAAACACAAACTTCTCCTTCAGAAAGTTAAAATAAGACATTTTACCTGTTTATCACCAGACTGTCGAATTTTAGCCCGCTTCTGGGGTAAAAAGATTTAGGTGACATTAATATAAAAAAACAGCAAAAAAACGCTTTTTTACCATGATGAATTTTAGCAGGGAGTTTTACTTATCGTAGTCAGATAGTTGTTTGTTTGATATGTGTTATGTGTTGTGATAAAATTGGTTTGGTTTTCACAATATAATTGCTCAAAGTTAAAGTGGGCCTTTGTGCCCCGCCTTACCCTACACCAAATGGTTAGAAGAGTAGTTTGATCATCTTCATTGTTAATATTTTTCAACTTCTCAAACAATTTTATTAATATTAATAGCTTTGCCTTTTAAAATATGAAATTCTCGATAAAGATTTAAAATTAGTTAAAAATCCGTTAAGAGCAAGAAAGATGTGATGTATAAGCTAGTAACATTACAGGTTTGAAAAATTTCAATCAAGCGATTTTGATTTCGATTTTTTTAGTTGATTCTACTCAATGTGTAGGCACTTTTATCAAATGCTTGTATTGAGATCTGATAAAAAAAATTAGAGAGTATTCTAATTTTAAAAATTCTCTTATAAATTACATTCGAAAAGGTTTTTTATTCTTTTTCAAAGCCAAAAAGATCACTTTAAAAATAAAAACAATCAAATGAATTGGAATTTTGAATGTCGCATTTAGGCCAAATCGTTTTAATCATAATTAGTAATTTGAACATTTTACTTAATTGATATTTTAACAATCTGAAATATGCGTATTTTGAAGTATACTATCATGATGTGAATCCTGAAATATTGTTTTATATTAAATCTTAATTACCAAATTTGAGTTATCTTTTGGTAAGATACTCATCTTATAAAATTAATTTGATAAGTTTAAATTATGCAAGTTTTTCTGTCATAGTTAGCTAAATTAATTTAAATATAATCGCCATTTGAAATTAAATTTAGAAACTAATTAATGTTCCAAATGTATAAGCAGTATGAATTAATAATTAAATTTCGAAACACTACAAATACAGACATCTAACAAAGGCATTATGTTCAATTACACGAAACAATCGTAACCCTAAAAGTAAATATGAAAACCCAAAGCACCAAAGTAGCTCGTTCTCCTATTGTTTCAATGGCTCGGTTGAAAGGGAATTATAATTCGAAATGAGGGTTTTTGTAGATTAAGAGTATGAAAATTTCCTATTGTCAGAAGGATTTTGCAAAGAAATGACAAACGATGTCGTATAATTAAATTTGTTTTATGATGGAATAAATCAACTATTTCAAAGTCATTTTTTAGATGTAATAGTAAAAATGCTCTGCTGGCTATTATTTATAAACATAACTTCATAACTTCGTGAACTTCTTAGAAAAAACTTCTTATATCTTTTGTATATGCCAATTTAATTTATTGTCTGTCTTTGAATTATTAGGACACCTAATTAGTATAAGTTAACAATCAAATAAAAAACTCAATAAAATCAATTACTTTTAAAAATAATTGGTTAGTAAACAGTTTGTTTTTTTAATAAAAACATATTAATTATTGCTTATTATTTATTATATTTATGTTCATTTATAATATTTATTAACTTTATGTAGGGTGAGTTAAAGTAATCGCAAACAAATATAAAAATAAAAAAACGATCGTTTCCTACTAATGGGGAGATATGCTGATTAGTTATTGAAAATGGCAGGTCCAGCTGTTTCAAAAATACGGAGCGAATATTGTCAAAAAGATAATTTCAGTTTTTGAGAGAACAGAGAGTCCGATTTGAAATATTCAAGAAATATTTCACTTGTGTTAAACCTAAAAATAACACGATACTAATAGCTAACGTGTATTTCTCACATTCAGTTCAAATATTTATCACTCGCACATTGATGGACTTTGCGCGTATAACAAACATTTGAACTGAACGTGAATAAAATGAGATTGCAAAAATCATGTCACTTTTATGTTTATATTTTTTTTACTCGAAATTTTTAAATTCCCGTAGGGTAAGTTATAGTAATCGCAAATATTCGAAGGTTTTGAACATTTAGGCATACCATAGAAAAAATGGATAATTGTGTGTGTATGACTGTATGAGTGTATGTGTGTATGTGTGTGTGTACGGATACTAATTTTCGTCGACGATTTCGAGAACACCGATCAACCGATTTGAATAATTCAAAAAAAAAATCGATTCGTATTGATAAGGAAACGTCTGATTAGTTTTTAGCGAAGGCAGGTCTAGCCGTTCCAAAGATACAGGGCAAAAAGTGCAAAAACGGTAACCCAGTTTTTAAAAGAACGGAGCGTCCGATTTCAATAATTCAAAAAAACATTTTACTTGTATTGACAAGATGAAGAACTGATCAAATTTTTAGGAAGGTAGGTCCAGCAGGTATGGACTCTCAATAAAAATAAGTTCAAGAAATCTCATTTGGCGGTCAAAAATTTTCATTGGACATATGTACATCGAATTATCAAATATTTTATAGAGATTTTAATAATGTGTACCCATTTTGTGTATTTTTTTTGGGTTCCGTACCAAGATTTTTAATTACGGTACGTGAAGTTCCTGCAATTTGCCTTAAGGCACGATGCCATGTACTCTACTAATTTTTTAATTATACACGGTTACTGTTCCAAAGTTAGAATGGAAAAAATTAATAAAAGTTAACCACAATGGTCACTAGTTTAGCATACCTTCAGGTTTAACTTTTATGCTCATAATTTCCAAACAATCTGAGATTCATTCTTTTCCTAATTTTTTTCAGGACAGTTGATTTCACCCTGTTTGGGATTGATGTCATGGTCTGCGATCCCTTGTATGCGCACACACAAAAATCCATATTCTTAAAGGTAAGAGATCTTTGACAAGAAACCTTGAACGACAAGAAACAATTAAAAATATTTTGGGTTTATTTTCATCACCAGCACTATTCACACTTTAACCATATTCAAAACTATTTTCTACATTTTTCATTAGTACTGTACATTATGCTATATATAATATTCTTTCACATAATTTATTTGCATTTTTTGTTATCCAATAATATCTCTTATCTTTTTTAGCATTAAAGTCTACTTATTAGTAAAGTGTATATTAAAAAAATACTACTAAAAACTAAAGTAAATGCATATTTTGAAATGTTGTATCCCAATAAAAAATCACGAGTGTTTTGAAAATATATATTGTAAAAAAAATTAAATTATGTGATGTCCTGACGCACGAAATATTATCAGATTCAAATAATTTTGAAATTTTTTGCCCCGGGTTCACACTATTACGACCATAAAATATGGCTAACAAAAGATGCAAACACTATAATGCCTTCTTAACATTTCATTCTGGCTGCAACATAATAACATAGCACGACTCGTGCCCCAATAAATAGAACATTGACTCAAAACAATAACTTCAATATCGACAAAGGTATGTTATCATAAAGATATAAAAGTTTATAACCATGTTTCGGGTTATAATATTTAAATTAAAAATTAAGTTTTGCGAACGGAAATTCAGACTCTCAGAGCATATATTATGGAACCCTTTTCAAGTATTCAAACGCGTGCCGACAGTGTCGGGGTTGTCTGTTGTAATTAAATATAGATTTAGATGACAGGTAATTACCGCCCGTTAAGTTTGGATCCTCCTACTTTTATCTATTTCCTCGAATCGTATTATCCCCATTTAGGACAATCAAAAATGAGTACAATATGGATATAACCTATTAGATTAATTTATGGGATTATCATATCGAAACTTTCCTAATCTAAATTGTTTGACACAAATCTACATGCCGCTAAACTGTTTACTGCTAATTTGATTACAGCATATTATAATCTTAACTAGGTTGATAAAACTTTTATAGTGTAAAAATCATTTTTCTTTAGTTTTTAAACTTTCGATTATATATTCATTTTTATTTTCTTTGCAAGGAATAATATGACAGCAAAACATATTACATTAAAAATAGAAGTACCTTAAAATTTCACCACTAACACAAGCTATAATGGTACTGCAAATTACATCATGGCTCTTGTAGCCATGAAACATTGATTGTGAGAATAAATTCGACTGCTGCTCAAACAATAATAATGAAAATACAAAATTATCAAATCTATATTCTATGTAGAAAATATTTACTTGCAAATTTACCGCGGATTGCTTATATTATGTTTTTTTGACGTCTCAAGTGATTCTGGATCGTTTGATACAAAAATTAGTAAAGTAAGGAAGACTGATACGGTTACGTCACTTTTTTATCAGCAATTACTTAGTTAATCGAACTCTTAGCTGAGAGAAAAATAAATCAAATGGTCTTTTATTATCATTCACATTTGTCTTCGTGAAAATGCTGAAATACTATCCTTAAATGTGAGGGATTAGTCATAGATCTAATCATACAAGAAAAAGACGAGTGTAACAACCGTCCTGGGGTGTGGACGGCATAAATATAGATTAAAAAACAATAGTAATGGTCTATAAAGACTTTTACCATCAGAAATATGTATCACAACACAACATAATCATTTAATTTATCACAAAGCTTTTGAATATAACATAATGATATATATAACAAAATATATTGTTTAAACACAGTTGACAAGAAATAAACTGAACTATGTGATAACTTTCTTTTCTATAATTAATAAGTCACCATCGCGACTAGTGTTGTTATAAATTTCTTCTTCAAAATCAGTCAAAAATTTTAACTAATAATTATCAGCTAACTGATCAGTTTTAATATTACAGTAACTATGTATTATCATTATTCTGAGATCTAGTCAAAATTATCATTACAATAGTGACAAATGTAATAGAGAGTATCTCCTGCGAATTTTACGTGGATCCACAAAACGATGTTTCTTGACTCTTGATCCAATTTACCCCACATCTTCTTTCAGAATATGAGTTTCCATAATCCAGACAGAATTTTTCTTTTCTTCTTCTGCTATTTTATTTCCTTTTATCTTTTGCATTTTGTCGTATTAAGATCAAGTACTTTATTGTTATACCAAGTAAATCGTCTAATTTTAATTTTAACAGGCCGTAATATTTCAGTAAGTTTAAAATTTCAGTGGACGAAAAGTTTAACACTTTTTTCTAAATTTCTAAATTACAAAGGAACGGCTTGGCAGATCGCCGCACATTCATCTATATTACGATTCATCTATATTACGATTCATCTATATTACGTACTTATTTAATTATTTTAGAAAAAATTTCATGTAAAAATATTTTACGGAACACTAAACAAATATCGAAACGCATCAAAAAACTATATTTAACTAGTTGGTATTGGTATTTTGCCTTGAGGCAAGTTACATGAACTTTCTGATTTGTGTAAATAATCGACTTAATCAATAAATAATAATTTATGAGTGATAAAAAAAATTCCGAGTGGATTTATTATACATAATTGAACACGAATGAATACTCGGAGTATTTTCCAAAATCAATAATTTTTATAATTGAACTAGTTTTTGTAGGAATTTGATGATTTAGTATGTTCATTAAGACCAAGTACTCCGTCGTTATACCAAGTAGATCGTATAATTTTAATTTCAAAAAGCGTCAAAAAACTACTCATTTTCTCAGATGAATTTTTAAAATTAAACTACTCGTCGTAAGGCCGTAATCTTCCAGTAAGTTTTATAAGACCATGATATATTTCGCCAAAAAAAGTTCCATAATTTTTTTAACAGTTAATTACTAGAAAACGGCTCGGTAGGTTTTCACCTAAAACTAATCAGTATCATTCCCAACTGATATCTTTCGGACAGTTTTTGATTTTTTAAAATCGATTCGGTAGTATGAGCTTAAATGTGGACACTTTTTCTCAAATTATGAAGAAATGACTCGGCAGACGGTCTCACAAAACTGACAAACGATAGTCCTTATTGAGATACATCAAATGGCTTTTAAATTTCTGAAATCGGTTCAAGCGTTTTTGAGAAAACGTCGATGAAAGATCTAATTTTGACAAATGCCAAAAAACGATTTTAAACTTTGAAGAATTTTTAAAATTAAACGACTTGTCGTAGGACTGTAATATTTTAGTATGATCTATAAGACTATGGTATCTACCGTCAAAAAAAAAATCATGAAAATCGTCGAAAACATTTTTTTTAACACTTCAATACAAAAAAATAGCCCGACCGATCTTTACCAAAAACTAATCAGCACGATTCCCAACCAATATCTTTCGAACAGTTTTTGAATTATCAAAACAGATTGAGAATTGCGGGCTAAACCGTGGACGAAAATTTTTTCACTTTTTGCGATTTACAAAGAAACGACTTGGCTGATCGTCGCGCAAATTTTGATAAACTCTAGTCTTCAACGAGATACAACAAATGACTTTTAAATTTTTGAAACCGGTCTAGCCGTTTTTGAGAAAACGTCGATTTACGGCAAAAAATCTGACACATACACACACACATATTTGTTCCAAATTTGGTCTCATTCGATTCAGAGTGGCTTGAAACGTCGAGAAAACATAAAATTAGCGAATCGGACTTTTTCATGAAAACATAAACTTCTCCTTCGGGAAGTTAAAAAATCGAACAAAAAACTTACTTTTGACTCTTTAAAAAAACGTAGTCTGATCGAGTTATGTAGGGCGCTGACTCAATGCAATAATCTAACCTTGTGCAAACAAACATACTTTATCTTTCTCACTTTGAATTCTTTCACAAAATCAGTATATTTCAGCTGTTATGACTACTGTCACTACCGTACCCTGGCACAACTGTACTCTGTCTTCCCTATGTGTGTTTATGTTTAAGTGACCTATAATTTGACTTTTCATCCACGTTTGTTCAATATATAATATCGTTGCATATAAAAGTTGATAAACAAAAAATAAATGCTCTTTTTTGATGGAATGGATTATACAGTTATCGAGAAACTTTCAGAAAAGCTTTTCAAAAAAAACTCAACAGCATCAAAATGTCTTTTTATTTAGTTTCATAACAAAATGAAAAATCAGATATTATATTTACATGCATGCATTACAAAATATACTTTTCAAAATTTGTTAAATGTTTAACTTCAATCTTTCGCTCAGTTATTGATAATAATACGCATCGATTTTTTGATGAATGGTTTTGATGCCATTGATATTTTAATCTGGATATATAAAATTTGAATAACAGCCTTTATAACTTGTAATAAATGTTTCTGACCTGGAGAAATAGACAAATATAATTATAACCAAATTATTTTTGAACAAAATTGAGTTATTTTCTTATATTACATGTTACAAAACTGTATTTATTATAATAAAGATAAATATTATATATTTTTATTATATTATATTTCCGTATTTTATAAATTTAAATTTTATAGAGAAAAATTAATAGATTTTTTCGAAAAATATTTAATAACTTTTGACATAGTTTTGTAGTCTCAAAATATTCTACAGGCATTAAAAATAAATTTGAAATAATAACTAAACATCCGTGAAGACATAAAATTTGTCTGCAATAAATGAGAAACTATAAAAGTTCAGGAGCGCACAGAATTGAAGAAGGAATAATTAATACAGGATAGTAATAAAGCAATTTTAGAATTTGAGACTTAATATTTTTACTAGGAAGTTAGAAATATGAACTTTAGACACTGCGTGCCTAACATAATATTTTCATATTTATATATAGCTATAGGTAATTCTATTCATAATTCTTGTGTTGTAGCAGAGGAGAAAAATTTACATTTTTGTGAACAATGTCAATTTTGTTTGGTTTGTTTTCACATATTATGTGATGGAGCGATGGTGGAGCACTTTATAACATATAGTTGAGATTACATATTTTAATATTTCAATTATGAATTTCTTATTTTAAGACATACTTAATTCATTCACTTACCTCTTACTACAACTATTCAACCAATTGTAAAAATACAATAAAATATTAGCATTCTAACATGAAAAAGGCGGTGAAGTAAAGCGGGGCGGAAAAGCCCAATTTGGCTTCGAGCAATTATTTTGTGAAATCCAAACCAATCATATTCCGATAAATAACACATATCAAACAAACAACTATCTGATTATACTCATATGTCTTATATGAGAAATTTTAATAAAATTTGCAAATTATAAAATAAACTTGTAAAAGGTACACTAAGATATATGTATTTTGTTAATATTTTATTCAAATATATTTCAACGTAACAGATGCATCATCAGTTGTTGAAGGAGAAATTTATTTCACCAAAAAATCCGATTCGCTAATTTTGTTTTCTTGACGTTTCAAGCCTTGGTCTCATTCTGAATCGAATGAGACCAAATGTGGAAAAAGTATGTGTGTGTGTGCGTGTGTGTGAACAGATTTTTTGCCGTAAATCAACGTCTTCTCAAAAACGGCTGGACAGATTTCAAAAATTTAAAAGCCATTCGATGTATCTCGATGACGACTAGAGTTCTGAGCGAAAATCGGCCGGGCCGTTTCGTTATAAATCGCAGAAAAGTGAAAAAATTTTCGTCCAAGTTTTAGCCCGCAAATCTGAATCGATTTCGAAAATTCAAAAACCGTTCGATAGATATTGGTTGGGAATCGTGCTGATTAGTTTTGGTAAAGATCGGCCGGGCCGTTTTTTGTAATAAAGTTTAAAAAAAAAATCGACGATTTTTATGATTTTTTTTTGACGGTAGATACTATAGTCTTCTAGAATCTAGAAGATAGATCATACTAAAATATTACCGCCCTACGACAACTTGTTTAGCTTTAAAAATCCGTCAAAGTTTGCAAAAATTGGTATCAGTGATATTCTAAATTATCTCCCTCTACCCCACCCATCATTATGCCTATTTTTAGTTACAAGAAATGCTGTAAAACATTTGATTTTTTTTTATTTGTTTTGAAAAAAAAAATCAGGTAAAAAATAAATACACGTGATATACTACCCCTCCCTTCCCCATGTGATATTTCATAATTTTTTGTCAAACCCCCACCCCCCCTAAAAACCTCACGTGATTAAGGGACGCCTTATGAAAATATATTTGGAAACCGATTAGTAAGCATACAATTTTTCTATTTTTTTATAATTTTTAAAACATACTGTAATTATTAGATCTATTAAAACTAATAAAAGCAATTATTACACACATTATAACGTATTAACAGATTCTTCGAACAAAATTATTTTCCATATTCAATTTGCTTCGTCTCATACAAAATAAATATAATCCATCATAGATCAGACGTGATTATATTCTTTTCAATATAAAACTTATAGCCATTATTGGGATAGTGCTTCCCTGTTGACGACTGCCGTTCTTATATATGGCCAAAATTTTCGAGAAGCAAAAGTTTTAGCTCCATTTCACGGAACGCAAATTGATCTGTACCGCGAACTCGCATAGGGATCAGTCTGCGGGTATTATCGAGTCTAGACGAATTGTTGACCTACAACCTTGAGCGAGGACCACCCTCAAGGTGAGCGCCGCCAAATCATTTGACCCAATTCAATGAGAAAATCTGATTAGAGATGAAAAGGATATATTTGATAATTGTTATCTGTGATTGCAGTAATATCAATTGAATTTATTATACGCCAAAAATTTAATTTAATTTGATGAATAACGTTATATTTAATATTCTAATGGTTACTTTCAGCGCTTCAGCGTTATTAATTATATTTCATACAAAATTATCTTCTTTAAAAAATCTATCCATATGATTTATAATAATTAATTAGTTATGTTGATCTAAACTTTCATATCTAATGAATTTTAGATAGTAATAGTGAAGTTTTAACTTCACAAAGTGTATGATCCAATTTATAGAGCAATAGAGCAATTCATTTTCATTATTTCAATTATTTTTTAACTTCCCGCAGGGTAAGTTATTGTAATCGTTTAAAAATCTAAATTGAAATTTTTTGCATTTCTCGGCGTTTTGAAGGTTTCTGAACATTTTGGCATATCACAGAAAAAATGGATGTGTGTGTGAATGTATGTATGGATACAATTTTCCAGTCACGTTTTCGGGCGCACGGATCAACCGATTTGGATGGTTCAAAAAACATTCGATTCCTATTGATAGGGAGATGTGCTGATTAGTGTTTGGCAAAGGCAGGCCCAGCCATTTTGAAGATACAAGGCATTTCGAAGGAAAATGGCAGTTTTTGAGAGAACTATGCGTCCGATTTAAATGATTCAAAAAACTTTCTGCTTGTTTTAGCAAAATAATTGATTTTTTCTGTATATCGAAAATAATTCAGATTTTTTTTTCAACTTTGCAATTCAGTTTATATAATTCTTATAAATATTAGACAGTGTTACAGTATTTATTTATAATAGTCTATTTGAAAACATTTAATATTCCTCGAACATTTCGTTACGGTACGGGAAGTCCCAGCAAATTGCCTTAAGGCACGATGCCATAATAGTTTAATATTATAATCAGTATTTTGTTATTTAGTTTTAATTTATATAACGCAAGCAACATTAATTCATACAGTATTTTAAAAAATCGATATTTTTAAAAACCAAATCTTAATTTTTATTTGTGTTTTCCAATTTGTTTACAAATTGCCGGCACCATAAATTTATTGTTTTGCAAGTTTTCCTCAAAATCATTAATTTTTTTTCAACTTATTTTTTAACTTAACTTAACTTTTTTTCAATTTAATAACGAAAAACAGCCCGACGATCTTCAACAAAAACTAATCTACCAACTTTCCAAACAATATCATTCGAACGCTTTTTCTGCTAAATATGAAGAAACGGCTTAAAATGCAAACATGTTAAGTACATTGGCTTTTAAAATTTTAATATTGGTTTAAGAAAACGTGGACAAAAGATCGGAAATTGGCTCACATACACACATATACTTTTTCCAAATTTTGTCTCATTTGATTTAGAATGACTTGAAACGTCGAGTTTCAAGGATCGGATTTTTATGCTCGTTTGAGATGTTAATAAATATTAATACCTTCACCAGATAAACTTCAATAACAATCATACTGTTATTTGTAATAATTCTCTCTCAATCAACGTTTTTAATGTTGTTAATAAGAATTAAATATTAGGAAGCATACAGCTCATTAGAGCTCAAGAGTTAGCGGGTAAAAGAGTCCTCCGCCGTATCTAAAAAATTAGAGTTAAAAGTTTATAACAATATTTGAAAAAAGATGGAAAAAGATGTATAACCAACCTTAATTCTTACGACGTTGCTATCAGGAGATAACCAAAGTATTTTCTTTCGTTGTTTGTTTTTTTTTTTTAAATGTTGGCACTGTTGCATAGCTTACGACACTTATTTCAATAGAAATAAGCCTCGGAACTCGCACAGTACAGAAGTGACAAGTTGTATAAATGTTAGTGCTAATTTCTAGTGTTGTGTACACTTCTCTAGATGTAACCTACCAACGTTAATATCCACTGATGATGACATTAAATTGAATGTCGAAACGTTTGGAATTAAAGATTAATTTATAAATCTTTGCTTTTTATTCTTTGATGTATCGCCTTACAAGAACTTACTCATACATCTCAACATCAAAATTAACAACTAAATCATATATATATATATATATATATATATATATATATATATATTTGAGTTTGATCCCTTCGTCATTTTCTGCATCAACGCCTAATTTCATAAACAGCCATCGTCTGTTCATTTAATATTTACCGAATTTGATGTTTATGCTTTATAACTTCTGCCATGTGGTTATAGCACATGCTAATTATTTAATTTTGATGCAAATTATATTTTGTCATGGGTTATATTGAAAATTGCTCCTCTCGAAGATCATTTTCTCTCCGCGTTTTCATACTCATCAACATGATTATTAGGTAATTAATAATAGAAGAAATTTATAATATATTGTATAGGTTAACTTACCAGAAACATAATTTGATTTAGTTGATTTATTAATATTTAATAAAAGCTGTTATCTTGATCTTAATTGAGATGACACAGACTGTTTAGCAAATTTTGGCTATCGAACCATCAATAGTGATATTCTCGGTTGCCGTTGACAATAAATAGATTATCTTCAAAATATTATTGTCTATATACTAGAGCAAGTTATTATTTAACACCAATTCTAACACAGTTCTTCTAGTAGTTCAGAAAGTATATAACTATTGGTTTAATTTCTTGTCCGATAAAAACATTACACAGTCGATGTTGTTTCTGGTAAATCATATATTTTATTAAATTTACGATAACCACAGTTTGGTTGCTGTAGTTATTTTTAAGTGTTCAGGATTTAATATTCAAACTTTTTGTTTATTTCAGTAATACTGTACAGAATTTCGATGTTTTTATTTTTTACTTTTATATCTAAAAAGTGAAAAATTAATAAAAAAAATTACATGATGTATTACTTTTATTATTACTTTGATATAAGCAACTATTTTTTTTTCTATAGAAATATAAAAGATATTTTAATGGCTTATTTAAAATGAATTTTGCTAATACTTTCGGAAGAATTTTTCATTATTATTATCATTAGTTATGACGATTTTTGTAAACTGTTTGCTAATCGTTTTCAAATATTTCAAAATATTCAACCATTTTTTTAACAAATTAAATATTTTCGAGAATCAGTTTGTTTACTATTCACAGTTTGTTTTAACAATCAGATTACGAATACAATCTATAAGTTCAAAGTGGGTATTGAAAATCAAAACAAAGACAAAAAAGAAAGAAAAACAAAAAGGATTAAACAAATGCATAAATGATAATTAAATAATAATAATTATAATAAGAATATTGTCAATAATGATAACAATAATAATAAATAATGATTAAAAGTAACTTGTGTGGAACATTGTTGAGAATCAGAGTAAAGTAAAATTTTATTATGTTATTTATTATATTACGAAGAAGTATATTCAACAATTTCGAAAAATGAGAAAATAAATCTGATTTTTTATGTTATTCTTATATTAAATTCTCAACAACATGCGAAACTTCTGAATAATATATAGTTTTTTCTACAATTTGAGAGCATTACAAAATATATAAAATATTTCAAATAAAAAAATATTGTCTCTTTCTAATGCACGGTTTTGATAATATTTATTAACTATTATATTTGATAAAATTTTCTATAATTTTCTCTATCATAAAATAATGTATAATATAATGTTATAAAAATATTGATTGATTAATATTTTGTATTACATATTTCATAATTGCCTTAAATTTGTTCTACTATAGCAAGTCATAATTAATCTTTTAAATTCATTCATATTTTGTTTGGAGTCTGTGAGAGCTTGTACATCATAATAAACCAGAAAATTTAATTTGTTGAAAGCATGATATAAAATATATAATAATTTTCTCCGACCTTGGGGAATACAAATTAAACAAGAAATATAGTCTTTAATGATTTCGCGGAAGTGTTGGGAAAGCTTTTACGAAGCTTTTAATGCGCGTTAATTCTAATTGCGTCGCCGCTCAGACATTACAACATCGCAACAATGTTAACAGCCGCCGCGTCGATCACGTCAACAAATAAATTTGCTGTGCGATTCTACTTTGATATAATCCTAGGTCGAATCTAAAAGTTTACTCAAATATCATTAGCCTGCAATAGAGTTAGTGCATTAATGAGTACTCTACAGCCTTAGTTAATATATTTTTTACAGAGATAACTGTAAATAATCTTGATCTGGCAATTCCTCAGAAATATTCATCAGCAGAGTTGGAACGACTATTTATTTAATTTATCTTTTGTAAAATTCATTTATTTATCTTAATTCTTTTTTATTTTATTTTTTACATCTTTAGATTCATTTGGTCTTTTTTATCCCACCCATGTGTAAGCTCTTATAAACGCTATATAAAAAACTATCTAATTTTCAAAATCGATTCAGAATTCTGCGATTTACAAAGAAACGACTCGGCCGATCGTTTGCCGAGTCGCACAAAACTGAGAAACACTAGTCCTCATCGAGATATATCGGATGGCTTTTAAAATTTTGAAATCGGTCCAGCCGTTTTTGAGAAAACGTCGATTGTTCTCTGTCAATCTATTCACACACACACACACATACTTGTTCCAAATCTGGTCTCATTCGATTCAGAATGGCTTGAAACGTCGAGAAAACATAAAATTAGCGAATCGGATTTTCTGATTAAAACATAAACTTCTTCTTCGGGAAGTTAATAACGTATACTTTTTAATAATTTATTTATGGCTTGTGACCGGTCGATCATTTAGCTCCTGGTTACAATTTTAATAAATACATATACTTAAAAATTATATTATGTTGTTATAAATTAGGCACAGTGCACCCAACCATAACAAAATACTTTCGTTATGGATTTTCAAAAATTGTCATCTTTCTACCGATAGCAACGTCGTGAGAATCAATGTAATGGCTGCAGACATTATAACCATTATAATATATCTTTTTCCCTCAACAACAAAATGTTCTCAACTCCTGTTTTTTTTATAACTATGGTGTATCTTTTTATCCGTTGATCTTTAAGCCCCGCTCTACCCTAATTGATATAACAATTGCAATCCATCCATCCATTTATTATTAAAAAGATCAAAATAAATATTAAAACATTTTTGACAATCGGTTCAACATCAATTCTTTGTATGTTGCAAGGTTTTCGAGTTTCATCAATTGATAATGGTAAAATTTTCATTCATTTGCACATATACTTTTTCCAAATTTTGCGATTCAGATTGTGACTCTTGGCATATTAGTTAATATAATGCTAGCTTGTCATTCTGAAAGTAATCAATAGACACCGACATTAACACATTAAAATGAAAATATTATCATGCTTGCAACTTGTACATAGACATATATCACTTGCGTTAATAATTTCATTTCTGAAAATAGTTCAGATTTAATAAATTCAGATTTAGTTTCATATTTTAGAACAATTTGAAAATGGTATGATTCACTTTTATAAGAAAATTAATCTATGGGGTTAAGTAAATAGTTCACAGATTTTTTACCGATCGACGGCGTTAGTTACAAATAATTCAGGAAGAACAGATCGTAACGGCACCAGTAAATACTCATTCAAAAGGTGATTCTTTGAGCATTATTATGAGGTTATAACCATCAAAATTGGTCAAGTCGTTGTAAAGTTAATTGCGTCAAAAAATTAAAAAAATATGCTGTATAAGGTGAAGGTAATTTATCAAAATCTACAATGCAGAAATAGTTCGATCGCCTTCATTCTGGTTACTTTGATGTGAAGAATGTGCCACACTCTGCTCGTTCAATGACTGAACAAGTTCATGATACTCTTGAAAAAGCCCAGCAAAATAAGCATATCAGCCTTGTCGACAAAAAACTGTTTTGAACCAACTACATAAAGCTGGTTACAAGAGGAAGCTCGATATGTGGGACCTTCATGAGATGCGCTGCTAAAATGCAATGAAATTGGACCGTTTCTGAAACATTTTACAACTGGTGATGAAGAATAGATCACATGCGCCAATCGGAGGCGGAAAAGTGGTGGTTGAGTGATAATGAACGTCCACAAGCGCTCAAAAACCAGGATTAACACCTAAAGAAGTGATTTGTTTGTGGTGGGACCAGAAGAGATCGTCCATCGTGAAATACTTTCTGTTGGTCAGGTGATTTATCCATAACTATACTGTTAATAACTAGAGAGATTGTGCCAGAAAATTAAGAAAAAACATCCTGAAATGAATATGTTATCTTCCATCATGACAATGCGCGATTATACACTTTTTTCATGATCTTCCAAAGGTATGAGAGCATATTTGATAGAGTTTGATAAGTGCATCCACCGTATAGTTCAAACTTAGCACCCTCTGACTAATACTTCCAATCTCTGCAGAAATCTTTTATTAGTATTAAATAGATTTCAAAATAAACCTGTAAAAAGCACTTGATTAACTTCCCGTAGGGTAAGTTATAGTAATCGCAAAAAAAACGAAAATGAAGTTTTTTATATTTCTTTACGTTTCAAAGGTTTCTGAATATTTTCGCATACCTTAGGAAAAATGGATGTATGTGTGTGTATGTGTGTATGTGTGTGCGTGTGTGAGTGTGCGGATACAAATTTTCGTCGACGATTTTGGGAACACCTAGCAATTTGCCTTAAGGCACGATGCCATGCGCTCCACTAGTTCAGTTTTTCGATCGTAAACCAAAGGAGTATTTTACCGATAGCATCATGCCTCTACTTGAAAAATGACAAAGCATTATCCATATTATTGGAGCATATTTGGTTTGAATAAATTAAAACTCACAATATAAAAAATCCTGTTGAGTTTCACTAAAAAAATGTGCTATGTTTTTTCTTGACCCAATAATTTCAGAAGCATTGAGCATTCAGAATGTGCAGACATTATCAGTATTACAGAAAAGGAACTAAATCTGTATCAAACTGTGTTAACATAAATAAACATAAATAAAAACTAAATTGTACACATTAATAAGTGACAACTGACAGATTAAAGGTAAAGGCGCCGTCGCCATACCGACGGTCTCCGCTCGGCGCCCTGTCTCCTAGCAAGCAAATCACTCTCTATTGCTCGTAATCTTGACAATAAATGTTTCAAATCTCTCGAGATATAAAAATCTGACGAGACGCATATTGTCAATTTGTAAATGTCAAATTGTCTACTCTGACAATGAGTTTGAAGGGTACGAGCATTCTAAAGGATCAATATTGATTACATTGTAATTTCATGTGAGCATATTGATTTATCATAATCAATTTTTCCAACTTCTGCAATAAATTTTGCAGCCAAATTCAATCAAATTACTGGTACAGGCATGACTTGATGTTTAAGTTGACTAATAGACCAGTAATTGAGTTGTGGTATATATGAGAACAAATATCTTATATATAAAAATAGAGCTCTCTTTCAAATCTCCAAGTAAAACTCGAAAACGGCTAAACCGATTTGGCCAGTCTTAGTCTTGAAAAATTTGTGCTAATCAGTAGGTGGTCGGAAAGGTGAGATATTATTTCAAATTTGCGTAGAAACTTTTCATTATTAATTTGAAAATTTTTATAGAAGCGTACCTTGGATAAAACAATGGTCGGTGGCTAATAAGTGAAATGTCAAACGTTTTTGACAGATGATGTTTAATTACTTTTAATAGGATGTTCTGCGTAAATATTATTTAATTATGATTAAATTGTAGTAAGTAGATTTGTTCGTAGCTTTATTTATATACAAAAACGTTAGTAAACGGGCCGCAAGTGTTACCAGAAACTCAAAATATCAATCTTTTTGAAATGTTAATATGAAAATGCACTTTTTGGCGTTATAGCACTCTTTTTTTGCAAACCAGAATACACGGTGCTAATGGTATTTATAAAACATTTTCTAGGTTACATTATTTTTTATTTATGTTATTTAAGAATCTAAATTTGATATCGATCAAAGGGACATTTTGTCGAATAACATTTTCCTAGTTATAATTTTCCAGAATTTATCGAAAAATAGATGGTATGAAGGTCCGGGGTTAAAAAGGTCCACGACCGATGTGCCAAAAACCAGTAAAGTTAAGCATTGTTTAACAACAGTATTTGAAAGTAGAGGGAAAAAATGTATAACCAGCTATAACCTTGATTCTCATGACTTTGCTAGCGGGAGATAAACGGTAATCTTTGAAAATCCATAATAAAAGTATTTAGTTGAATGTTTTTTAGCATTAGTTAAAAATGTAATTATTTTGTAAAATATCTTTAAAATTAAAATAAGACATTAAACCTGTTTGCCACCTGGCCGTTCCAAGTTACCCCGTCTATGGGGTAAAAAGGTCTAGATATTTTTTTTTTGAAAAACATCAAAAAAGCACATCTTCACAATGATGAAGTAGCTGGCAGTTTTAATGAACATAGTCAGATAATTGTTTGTTTGAAATGTGTTATTTGTTGTGATATAATTGTTATGGTTTTCACAATATATAATTTATATTTGCTCAAAGTCAAATTGGGCCTTTGTGTCTCGCCCTGCTCTACATATATACTTTTTATTAAAATTACTTTAATTCATCGAATGTTACTTGAAACTTTTCAAAAAGTAGGTGAAAGAAGAAATACTTAATTCATTTTCTATCTCTCCTCGCAAAAATTTGAAAATTTTGAATTTCAGAATTCAAAAAGAATCTGAAAAACTTGAAACGTAATCAATAAGTCGAAAGACCAAAAAAGACTTGGATTGGATTATACCATGTTTTTTATAGAAAGTGTATAAAACTTGCAGTTTGATTGTATTGACAAAATATAGACAAACTAATGGGGTTTATTGTTTTTATAATACCTCATTATATATAACATTCAAATAACACATCATCCTTATACACTTAAAGTATTAATATTTTTGATTCTCTCTAAACTCTCTAATAATATACCTTACTTAGCAAAACAACTTTTGCCGGGTCAGCTAGTGATATATAAAAGTGAACTAGTAGGCATAGCATGGTACCTTAAGGCAAATTTCTCGAACTTCTTGCACCATAATTTAATATTCGAGGAATAATCTTTTCAAATAGACTATTATAAATATTGTAACTTCATTATTCGTTGTTTAAAGAAAAAGATAAGATCTTATGAATTGGACGACGACTTTGATACGTGTTTACATGAAATGTAAATCAAGCGGAGATAGAATGAAGGACTTATTAATTATTTTATTATTTGAAGAATATAAGTGAGCTAAAGATTTTTTTCTAGAATTAAAATTAAAATTCGAATTATTTCCGATATTCAAAATAAAAATTGGAAATTAAATAATCGTTTCTTAACACTGCTAACGCAAGAAAATGTTTATTGAATCATTTAAATCGGATGCTTCGTCGCCTCAAAAACTTTTTTTGCACATTTAGCTAGAAACGGCTGGACCTGTCAAGAACTAATAACTACTTCTCCTCATTATTACAAATGAAATGTTTTTTGAATGATTGAAATCGGATGGTTCGTTCTCTCAAAAAATCGATTTTTTCTGTGCTCTTCGCTTCATTTCTCCGAAACGGCTAGACCTTCTTTGTTAAAAACTAAGCAGCGCTTCTCGTGCGCTCAAGATCGTGGAAAAAAATTGTATCCATATAAAATACACACACACGTCCGTTTTTGAGATATGACAATATGCAAAAAAAAACGAAAATTTTTAAATATAAAGATATACAAAAATTTTCAATTACGATTTTCGTACTATTGCCCTAAGAGAAGTTAAATGAACATCTTCTTCGGTAAGTTATTAAAACGTAATTTATATAATTTCATAATGGTTTATGACATAAAGACAAATTGTTGAAACAATTACTAAAAATTAAACTATGGGAGTTTTGCTACAGCAATTTTTTTTCATAAAAATACAAATTTATTTAAAATACAAATATTATTTAAAATTCAATTACTTATGCTAATATAAAATGTCTTTTTGCTAATCAAAGCATCGTTTTCATCTCATTATTCTCATGATCAGTATAAAGCTGCTTTACAAACACAAACTTACTTTTCAGAATGTCAATACGAATCAATAAGTAAAATGGCTATGAAAAACTTCTCACACTATTTTTCCTTGAAAATCGATAAAATTTAATTTTATTTTTAGTTTCCACTGAATGAAGGCTAGGATTATTGCCAAAAGTATGGATGTAAAATAAATTTTTGAAAGATATTAATGTTTTTTATTGATGTTATGCCCGATTACTAAACTTTATTAATACATATGTCAACATCAAATTCAGAATCATACGGACATATATATATATATATATATATATATATATATATATATATATATTGCCTTTTATATGTGTATATAAGTACTTAAATAAATACATATTGACATTTGTGTGCATACGCGTTTGTATGTGTTTGACTAAAAGCCTTTTTAAGTGTTTTATAAGAACAAGGGTCTTAGAATGAAACCTATTAATACATCAAATTAACCTATTTATTATCGAGATAACACAGTTCTTTGTAGAACTCCGGTTGATTTATGTAAGATTTTTATCGCTAGGTGAAAAGGATCGATTTGTTTTTATTAACTAAGTCGCATGGAACAATTTAATATAAAAGCATGTGTTTTAGGTCAGATTAAAATAAACTTGATTACTATGTATATTTTACTTAACATTTTAATGGCGTTTAATGACCGAACTTATAGAAACAGAATTTATAGGAATAGGAAAATAGTGGAAAACAACTGACAAAATAGTTATGATTTATCAATTTATTTTTATTTAGACCCATAGCTGGCTCTTTCTTCCCGACCAATGGTAAAAATTTAGAAAAACAGAACAAAAACTCAGTAATTACAATTAGAAATGAACTGGGAATTTTACTGAATATAGCAAGCACGATAGTTGTTTGTTTGATGCGTGCTATGTTTTGTGATTTAGTTTAGATAGTATATTTACTGAAACTCAAATTGGACCTTTGTGCCCCGCCCCACGCTACTCAATTTTTATTATCGAATAATAGTTACAATATACTTAAAACTAAAAAAACTTATAATGGTAAATACTTAAATAAATAATGTATTCATTGACCATTATGTATTATTGACTTTATTAACTATAAATATTACTTTATTAACTTCCCGTAGGGTAAGTCAGTAATGGGCCGAAAATCGAAAATAAAATTTTTTGTATATCTTAACGTTTTAGAGGTTTCTGAACATTTTGGCATAAAATGAGTGCAGAAAATAAAAATCGAGGTTTCGAGAGAACGGAGTATCCGAATTGAATGATCTAAAAAGCATTCAATTTGTAATGATTGGGAGAAGTGGTAATGAGTTTTTGCCAAAAGCAGGTGGAGTTATTTCGCATAGGGTAGGGCGGGGCTAGTTGAGCAAATTTTTACTTAAACGGACCTAGCTCCTCAATGAAAAGTCTCAATAAATTGCTATACGGCTTAATGGATTTGTTGTTTATCGCATAACAAATGTGTTAATACTAGTTTTTGGTAATAAGTACAATTTAAAAGCTACAGCTGTTTGAATGCAAAAAGTCAAGTATGCTCAATGTACCCCATAGGTAGGGCAAGTTGAGCACTAAGAAAGTATAATGAAATTATAGGTTCAATGTCGATTAGTGATGAAATAAAATAAGTTTTTATTAACCAGTTCTATATTTATAGTCTTTATTGACAGAGAAAACAAAACTTATAGTAATTTGCTTTGAATAATTAACGATTAATTACCTTAGGAATTATTTTACCATTATATTCAGTATTTTTGTTTAAAATCATTATTTCCTTATATCATTACTCATAGACTTAGCTTAAATCTTAAAAATAATAATTAATTTCTGGTAATTGTCTTAGTGACAGAACAAGTTTAGCAACCATGCTCAACTAGCCCCAACTCAAAATTTCAAAATAAAAATGAGTTTATAAAAAAACCGTGAGAATTATACCCAGAATCTCTGTGCATATTAAAAGTACTATAATTATATGGAAGAATAAAATTTACCTGGTTAAAAATAAATAACATATGACTAAACTAGACGAAAACGCGTGATGAATGACTTTTTTACTTTTTGGTCTCAAAATAAACAAAACTCCCGTGAGCCTCACTGATTTGTCCAGCGACCTCTAGCGATCGCGGGATGTTTATTTCTTCCAAATCTTTATCTTTCCGCCATATAACGCCTAAACGGACGGTGAATAGTTTTCGAGATATTTTGATTGCTCAACTTGCCCCTATGCTCAACTAGCCCCGCCCTACCCTATACAAGGCTAAATGTAGAAAAATTGGCAGTTTTTGAGAGTACTAAACATCCCAATTGAAGGTTTCAAAAACTTTCTGCTTGTGTTCACAAAAACAATTTTTTTTGTTTATCGAAAATAATTTAGATTTTAATTTTAATTCTGGCTAAAGTTCCAAAACTCATCAATATACTTTAAATAAATAATTTTAACTCTGAAATTCAGTTTGTATAATGCTTATAAATATTAGACAATGTTACAGTATTTATGATAATTTATTTGAAATTTAATATTATTCGAACATTTTCTTACGGTACGGGCAGTTCCAACAATTTGCCTTAAGGCACAATCCCATACATCACTAGATTGTAATAGTTATCAACTTGATGAAATTGCATATTTGTTGTATTCGTCTTTCCAGGATTAACGATTTAGTTCTAAATAAAACTAGACCGCAATTATATTTGCGCGCTGATCTTATTATACTCGTATATAATTCATATCTGAATGATAGTTACCGCATTATATACATCATTAAAAATATTATACAAAATATTTATATATAACAATATCATTTTTTCAGAGAATTAGTTGTTTAAATGATATCAATTTCTAAAAAATTACAATATTTTAAGATTTGTGCAGAAGATAATTACTTAGTTATTATTATATTATCTAACTAAGATAATATTTTTTACCAGACAACTTCACAAAACTTTTATTTTATTTTCTATTACAAATCCACCACAATTTTATCGTGTGATATAAATTATACTCTAACGTTGCTATCTAGAAAATGAAAAAATTGGAGTCAAAATGTAACCGCGTTTCTCATCAGGCAATTTATCTTGATTTGCAGACAGTATACCCGTCTAATATACCTAAGATCGCGAGTATCAGTCACGATGAAGGGTGCGAATTCCGACTGATATAACTATCGCGTCTGTCGCATTTGTCAACTTGTAATCCCCTTAAAAATATATAGTCAGAGAGTCGACCAATGGCTGTTGCAAGGGAAAAATCCAAATACGGACTAGGGTTTTAATTTAAAAAGACGACGAAAAAAATGTCTACCAAAAGAGTCAGTGTTTGAAATTAGCATGAGTATTCAGCATATATCTGATAATCGCTTCTATCTAAGACTATAAATGGTTATCAAAATTTTCATTTCCGGTGATGAAAACACATATACTTAAGCATTTGCTTGGATTATAGGCCTCAAAGATAATACTGGCCAAAATTTCCGCTTTTCTTTAGCCCCTTATCCTCACGGAAACCACAGTTAAGCATTACGCCATAGGGAGATAATCTAGAATGCATTTTTTTCTTATTTTTTCCTCATAATAAGTGCCATTTGCCTTCTTTCTTTCAATGCATCGCAAGTCTATGAGCACTTCTTTAGCGAATAATAAACAATTAGCTACATATTTATTAGAATGTTTTACCTATTTTATTGCGCAAATGTTTTACCTATTTTATTATTCAATATAAAAGATAATAGTTAAGATAATAATTATAACTAGCGTTAAATATTTTAGGTATTCCATGGCAATAATTAAGAGCTAAGTAGAAACCAGTACAACATGCCACATATATATGAATTTTATATAGCTAGACGCTCAAATTTGCTAACATTAAAAATGTTCATTAACTATTTGCAGCGATACAATAAATTAATTACAACCAAGATACATTTTTATCAGACATTCATACAGCTCTTTTGGAGTAAAATTAATTAACAAAGGTACCACCGATTAAAATTCTAGAGCTCTAACCACTTATCCATGAAAACCTCTTTATTTTATTAAGCAAAAATATTTAGTTTATCTTTAGTCATCTACTGTATTAAAATATATTGTATTTTAACCCATTCTATCATTTCTACATTAAATTCTACACTGTTTTATATCCGATACCTCAACTTATATTTTCTTGTATTCATTAATGCAATAAACTTAATAAAGCATACAATAAAAATGTTACATATTTTCACAGACTAAAGAGGTAGGAATAATTTTACGACTAACTGATAATAGAACTAAACATTCTGATCATCATCATACTTTCATAAAATTCCTCGTTGTCATTAGCAAAGACTGACTCAGGCACAGTTTGACGACATCCCATTCATTGGAATATTTACCCTTCAATGAGTTTTGTAAAGATTGAAACAAAAAGTAATAAGAAAATGCAAGGTCAGAACTGTATGGTGGATATGAGAAAACATCTTAACCAAACTCCAATTAATTTTGCACTTAATAAATCACCGTTTCACTTTACCAATTCAGGCAAATTCTTTGCAAGTGCATTATTTAATATTTTTAGTTATTTAATGTAGACAACAGAATTCATTATTCGGTTGACAATTTCTTTTTAATCAGCTTCAACTAGGCGACCAGAGCGTTTTTCATCTCTGATTGTGAGTGAAAATCACCAGAACAAAATTGGAAAAACCAATTTTGATACAGCTGCTTTTTTAAGGCTTCTTCACCATAAACAGCTCATAACTTTTTGTCGGCTTAAGATATCGCTTAACATTTGAGGAAATTAAAAAGCAAAATATGGCGAAAAATTTCGATTTGAACAAGTAACCACATTATCCACATTTTAATTACATTTTGTTCCGTTGATCCACCCTAAATTTTCTTTTCCGCCTAGCCCTCTTATAAATTCGGGGAGTGGTTGAACAAACAGTGGCTGTCAAACGAAAAGTGCGACGTGTTCGATCACCTCTCTACTGTTCTGAATAAGAATATCGAGTGACAATTTATGCAATGGTTTTTATATTGCATTTATATTACACGATAAAAAATCAACTTGAAATTGTGTAATACAAAAGCGCGAAATACATAAAAACACGCACGTACATGGATATGAATGTATTTATATACATATTTTTGGTTTTAGTAACTGTATTGTGAAAACCAAACCGATTTTGTATATGTACACCGATTTTGTTTTTAGTAATTGTACTGTGAAAACCACACCCTGAACTGGATTCTTGTGATTATTATTTTAACAAGTAACACATATCAAACAATTATCCACTTATGTTCAGTTAATTTCTCAACAATTTTTCATTGTATAAATATGTGTTTTTTGCTATTCTTCAAACTTTGTTGTCATTAGGTTGAACTACAAAATTATCTCAAGATATTCTAGAATTTTTTAAAAAAAGTGTTGAATCTAAATTAAAAATAAGGCATACTTGAAAATTATATTCAGTTATTGTAAACTATACAACAGTTTTTCAGAACCAAAAAACTAACGAAAAGAAAATCTCTGAAAAAATAGGCATTATGACTGTCAATCTCTCCAAGGCGGTGTCGACCGATTTGGACGGTTATACATTTTTTGCCCTCTACACTTATATAGTGTTAACGTTGCTAATAAAATAAAGCGCAAAGAGCCAAAATAAATATAACCATATGCTGTTTACTTGTTATTAAGATAATGGTGGTGATATTTTCTTTTTTTGACTTTCATAAGATGCTGGTCAAATGAAATTGGAGTTATTATATATTTTAATAAGCTATGTTGATTCTGACAGTAAAATCAAGTAAAATGTATGGTTTCAGATTGCTGGAACTTCACGTACTGTAATAAGGCTTTAGTTCACTTTACTTTGTGTTACTGCCACCTAATGAGCATAGTTCATTAATATATCATTAAATTTGAACTATAAATATATTTATAAAATCTTCAAAGATGTGCATTTTTATTATAGCAAACATATTAGGCATTTAGGCATATAATTTTATTACATCATCAGTAAACTTTAGAGTATCACATTGTTTTATGTGCGCTACAACAATAATTCCTACATAAACATAATTTATTTTAATATGTACTAAAATATAACATACATGAGTAACCATTTACGTATGCCCATATATATATATATATATATATATATATATATATATATATATATATATATATATATAAAGGTATATATTTTATTATATATTTTAATAAAACATAAAAAAAATATTTCAGCCGTATGATTTGATGATATGAAAATATTCGTGTTTACAAATAAATGTATTGTAGTAAAAAAGATTGTTTTATAAAAGTATTTTAAATAATATTTTCTATATTTTTGGGTTTGTTATTTTTACGAGCCTATTTTTCCATCGTTATCGTTTTAGACAGGTTCTGATCGTGGTGGCATGACTTGCTGCGCCCTACTTCTAGCGAAGGGTGTATAAACTCAACACACACGAACATATATGTTCCTCTGTATATGTTGTATACACATATTTTAAAAAAAAAAATGTGTTGCAGAATAGAAAAAACTAAATATAAATGCCATTTGTGGGATAAAAAGGAATTTCACATGGCGGAAAAAGGGATTGTGGGAGTTGGCAACTTCTACAACGAATGCAATATTTGAAGCAAAACCGTGTAGTAAACCTATTTTTTCATAGTCGGATTCAGTATTAGAAGATCACATCATTTAAGTACCATTTATTTTTTTATAACAAGAAAAAAATATTCTAATAATTTAAGTATTTGACATGCTTTTTATTGTATTTTATATTTTTTATATTTCTTGTAATGATTATTTGTATTAAATGCACTTTTTATTTGAAAATTCCAGTCGTTATCTTCAAATTGATCAGAACAATAATAAACATTATGACAAGCAAAAGTTATCAAAATATTTTAAAAACAAAAGCATTCCGAGTAAAAATGTTATAATATGATTTTGTAAACAACACTAATTACTGGAAATATTCCATCACTCATTTATCGCGGTTTATAGAGTGTAAACAATTAACTTATTTTGAACGTGTTTACTGCAATATTCTAAAGCATATAATATGATCATTGTTTAAACTGTGAAAAATTTGAAATATTTTACATGCTTGTTTGCAAAAATATGTAAATTTTCAATTTATTGACATACCAACTAATCTTTTGGCATAACTCAGAAAAAATGAATATGTGTGTGTGTATGTGTGTGGATACAAATTTTCGTCCACGTTTTCAGGCGCATGGATCGATCGATTTGAATGATTAAAACAACAATCGATTTCTATTGATTAGGAGATGTGGTGATTAGGAGCAAAGGAGAGATACGGAGCAAAGAGTGCAGAAAATAGAAATCGAGTTTATGAGAGAATGGAGCATCCGATCTGAATGATCTAACTAGTGGAACGCATCGTGCCATGTGGCTTAAGGCAAATTGCTGGAACTTGCTGTAACATTTTTTTTTTAAGTTTGACATTTTTGAAAAAATTACTTTAAAAAAAATTAGTTTTTTTAGAAGCTACAAATTTTTGACAAAAATTTACTTTTTTAGAAGAAAAGACTTTTTGAAAAAAATGTTTTGTTTCTTTTGAAATATTTTGGAACATCTGAACATTTTTTCAAAGCAATCGTACTGCTTTAACTGCACAGAGACAAAATATAAAGCGCGTAAGCGCCATGTCGCTGTCTAACGGATAAACATTGATACGGAACCCATAGGAAGGTAAACAAAATTTATACTTATTGTTAAAATCTCTATAAAATATCTGATAATTTTATGTGCATATGTCTAATGATCATTTTTGATCGCCAAATGGCATTTTTTTTTACTTTTTTTGTTAGATCTCCGAAACCGCTAGACCTGCCATTATGAAAATTTGATCAATTCTTCATCTTGTCAATACAAGTAAAATGTTTTCTGAATTATTGAAATCGGACGGTCCGTTCTCTTAAAAACTGAGGTACCGTTTTTGGCACTTTTTGCCCCATATATTCGGAACGGCTAGACCTGCCTCCGCCAAAAACTAATCAGCACGTCTCCTTATCAACACGAATCGAATGCTTTTTGAATTATTCAAATTGCTTCTTCCGTGTTCCCGAAATCGTCGATGAAAATTTGTATCCGCACACACATACATACACGCACACACACACATACATCAATTTTTTCTAAGGTATGCCAAAATATTTAGAAACCTCTGAAACGTAAAGATATATAAAAATTTTCATTTTTGATTTTTTTGCGATTACTATAACTTACCCTACGAATTCGAAAAACATTTTACTTGTATTGACAAGATGAAGAATTGATCAAATTTTCATGAAGGAAGGTCTAGCAGTTTCGGAGATCTAATGAAAAAAGTAAAACAAAAAGCCATTTGGCGATCAAAAATGATCATTAGACATATGCACATTAAATTATCAGATATTTTATAGAGATTTGAACAATTAGTATAAATTTTGTTTACATTTCTATGGGTTCCTTGTCAATGTTTATCCGTTAGACGGCGACGCGGCTCTTACGCGCTTTGACATTTCGTCTCTATGCAGTTAATGCAGTACAATTGCTTTGAAAAAAAGTTTAGAATTTCCAAAATATGTCAAAATAAAGAAACTTTATTTTTAAATTATTTTTTTTTTCAAAAAAAAATTATTTTTTTTCAAAAAAAAGTAATATTTTGTCAAATTTATAGTTTCTCAAAAATCTCATTTTTTTTAAGTAAATTTTTTTCAAAAATGTTGATCGTTTTTAAAAAAATAATAATTTTTGGTACGAGAAGTTCCAGCAATTTTCCTTAAGGCACGATGCCAAGCGCCCCACTAGTTTTTTTCTTTTATGCAAAAATTCAACTTATATACAACCATCACGCGCAAAGTGTTCGCAAACAAACCCTCGCCATAAATCGTTCCGTCTTCATAAACTATTCAGATAGTGCAACGAGAAAAAGCTCCTCTAATTATCTCGTTCGGAAAATTCAAGATTGTCATCAAGCCAAAGCGAGCTGCCTAAGCGCTGTAGTATGACTCACGTATCTTTACGGCAATTCGTCGGGGTGAATCGCGGGCGAACGTGCTACCCCGTCGCTCGATCTAATTCTTACGACTCCTGGCACCGTTCTAACGGTGATATACGTGACTTATGGCCCGATAGAATTTCTATTGGAATTCTTACTGATAATGCTTATTCAGAACGGTGTAGAACGACAAAACTTTTGCGATGTGCAGCTGTATTATCGCACTATTATTGTAATGTGATGCCATCATTATTTCATGTACGTGAAGTTGATATACATTATATATATATATATATATATATATATATATATATATATATATATATATATATATATATATATATATATATATATATATACATATATACTAGATGACCCGACAGTCGTTATCCTGTACCCACATCTACATTTTTTCAATATTCTATACTAATATTTACCGTTCAGTTAAAAATAATAATTATTGTTTTTCTATTAATTGAATTACTATTTACACCAATATATTAGTGATGTTAAATGTAGAACTGCTTCAAATAAAATGATTCTCAATTCCCACAGTTAATACTTTAATTATCCCTTTAACAAACATTAAAATATGTTCAATAAAAAGGTATATCAAAAATTAAATACTGCAATTTATAGAACAAATTTATTTCCAATAGCTAAAATTATTTTAATGCCAATGGTTATACAATTTTTCAGTCATACCTGTAAATGTGGATGTATAAATTGAATGATTTTTTGTTTATTCACGACTAAAACATTGATTTTCCAAATTTATCACACAAAAAATCATTGTCAGCCTTTGTGATTTATGATCATAGCATAAGATACACGTATTGAAAATTGAAGTCTTTTAAAAGGTATAACAAATTCAGAAAGAATTAATATATAGCATTCGCGATAAAGGTACAATAACACCTTGGACTTTTCTACCCAAAATAATTGCTTCAATAATATTGCCCATTATTTTTATAATTTCGTACCATATTTTAACTGGCTTTCAGTAATTTTAATATCTAAATTACATTATTCCAAAATTTCATGCAAATTGGAGCACATTAAAAATATTTAGACCCAAAACACTCCATTGACTTGACTAAATATTTCGTATCCAATGCCAAACATACGAATTTTTGACACAATAAAACTTCTAGACAATTTTTTGAGTAAGTAAATTATTTTTGTATTGTGATTTAGTAAAGTAAGGCAAAACACGACTGTATTTAAAAGTTAAAAATAATAATCTGTCAAATTGAATCATAGGCTAAGTTTGATGTGTAATCACTGACAGACGCATGCGCAGACTGCATCACCTCTCAGACGCATGTTGACTGTAAATATTATACTATTTTAATTTTTGGCACACCTCAGCTGCTTTTCGGCAATAATAATGTAGACATTACATTTTTCTCATTCATAATCATAAATATATTTTAATAATGCCTTAGCCTATAAGTGAATAGAAATGTTTGGCGAATGACAGTCTTCACTTGTTTTTAATGTCAAACCAAGCTTCAAATATTTTCAAGGCCAAACAATAATAAGCGTTTTTTTGTAATTTTTTCCATTTTTTTCTACAATCTAACTTTATTTTTATGAATCTAAAAAATCTAGAAAATTTCCCAAACAAACTTCAGGAGGATTCATAAAAATCCAAATTATAGTTTAGGACGATTAACCAATCATACATAGTTACAGAAGAATATATATAAGATATGATAAATTCTATATTAAATTATATATTGATTCAGCACGTCTCCTTATCAATACGAATTGTATGTTTTTTGAATTATTCAAATCGCTTCATCCGTTTTCCCGAAATCGTCGACGAAAATTTGTATCCGAACACACACACATACACGCACACACACACATACACATACACGCACACACACACATACACATACATCAATTTTTTCTAAGGTATGCCAAAATGTTAAGAAGGTTTTGAAACGAAAAGATATATAAAAATTTTCATTTTTGAGATTTTTGCGATTACTATAACTTGCTCTACGGGAAGTTAAAAAGTTCAGAATTTCCGAATTATGTCAAAATAAAGAAAACTAATAATTTTTGGTACGGGAAGTTCCAGCAATTTGCCTTAAGGCACAATACCATGCGCCCAACTAATTTAACTACTTAAACAAGATGAAAGAAAATGGTTGGTATTGATATAAATTTAGAAAATAAACCATGTCGAACGTATGTCAAAGCGCTTAAGGAAAGCCAGCCTAATGCTGAGTCGAAGGGGGCCGCTATAGATGGGTTCATAAATTATTGTAAAATGATTTATTCGAGTCAGTGCGATTTATTGGTTCACACCCCATTATATCACGCATTACTTCATATTATATAATAATTCTCATTTGTATTGATAATCGATATTTGTTGCGGCAGATGCACGAATAAAATATGGAACAGATGTTATCAGTTGTGCAACTAATTTTTGCGAATAACATTGTTGTAAAAATTTGAAGTATGTGAATTTGCTTATCATATTTTGTATTCATTTTTGGAATATAAGTACATGCATGCTTAAAATAGTTCTGTAGATAATCGATGATTTAAGTAAAGTAATAGAGTAGAGCCGGACTTAAAGGTCTGCGAGTGAAAAGGTCACCACAGATATCTCAATGGCAATGTTTAAATATCCATAACAAAAATATTTTGTTTCGTTGTTAGTTTTTTTTGTTTGTGAGCACTGTTGTTTAGTTTACGAGACCTTAATATAATTTTTAGGTATACGTTGTTTAATTGTGTTATAACATGTATTGTTAGTTTCAATGTAGATTCAACTGTTTTTTATATAACCTCTATGAAAACTTACATCTGGTTGGGGTAAAAAAGGACCAACTGAACCCTTATTCTAGCAAAGTTTTAAACAATACAAAATATTACATAAAAAAGTAAATTATGTTAAAAGGGCAATTTTATAAGAGACAAATTAAATAAATAATTATTCTAACTCTGCTGATAAATATTTCTGTCAGTATATCGGATCAAAGTTACATACAGTGTTATCTCTGTAAAAAATGCACCATTTATATTTATATTTTGCATTGATAATTTGGTATAATTAAACGTATATACATTCGATTTATACTGACGGTTTGAACAATCAATTGTTTTTTGTGAAAGGCAGATTCAGCCGATTCGTATATACGACGGAACAGGTAAAACTGGCCATTTGGTTTTAACAGATCTGATCAACTCATTGAAAACTAGTTAAAAGTGTCATTTTGTCTTAAGGCGCAAGTTGCATGAACTTTCCGAAATATGTAATAATTGATTTATTCAACCAAAATTGAGATTTAGATATTTAGATATTTTTTTTAACTATTTATTTCGAAAATAAATTTTGCTTTGAAATAAATTTAAACATTGCACTTTCCAATTGATATCTCACAATGACATTTAAATTATCTGTAATAATATTAATTGTGGTAGTTATGCACTAGTTCTAGTGCATGATTTTCATCTCGATGTTAAATTTCATTAAAAACGTCGAAACATTTTTTTTATGAAACTTAATAAATTATTTTGTTAAATATTAAGCTTCGTTATAAGAAAATACTGGCACGATTGCATATATGTACGTAGTCCTTGATATTATTTAATCATTTAAGTTAGTGATAACATTTTATACAACTAGAGAAATTAAGTAGACTGCTCACTTACTTTTTTGGTAATTCCAAAGTGGCTTCACTTCATCGAGTTTATTCCAATAGCTTTTAAATTTGTCAGATTCAAATTTTGACTTATCACATCTCAAAAGTAACTTTTGACGTTTGCTGACGACACTGCCATATACAAATCATCACGCTCACCTACACTACTGACTACAAAGATACAGACACACATAGACAAACTAACTGAATATACTGACAAATGGCAAATTAAAATCAATCCGCAAAAGACGGAGGCTATTCTTTTCACAAAGAACCGAAATGCCACGACTAGACTGACTGACTTGGACAAAATTAAAGTATTGGACTGTGAAGTTGAGTGGTCCAAGGATGTCAAATATCTTGGTGTGACCCTGGACCATAGACTTAGCTTCACAAAACATGTTAGTACAAAAATTGGACAGGCTTACGGGATGTTAAATCTACTGAAACCTCTCTTGAACCACAACAGCCCGCTAAGCGTGAAGAACAAGCGAACACTCTACTTGACACTAATAAGACCGATACTGACATACGCCGCTCCGGCATGGAACGCGACGACTAAGACTAACTTACGAAAACTACAGACATTACAAAATAAGACACTACGACTCGTACTCAATAAAATAAGGGACCCACTGACTAGACATTACTACTCTTCAAAATACATACACAAACAGACTGACTTACCAACCATAATAGACTTTATAAAAAAGCTCACTGAGAATTTTTATCTAAAATGTGGGGATCATTCTAATGTTAACATCGCGGGCCTCGGCCAATACACAAGAGACGATATTTGGTATGGCAATCACGCCATGCCAAAATATATACTGATCGACCCATAGCGGTAAATGAAACTTGGCTCGACGCAAATATTCTCCCATAAAGTGAATAAATCTTTTATTTTGTTTTTCTCCTTTTTGAGTTATTATTTGTTATTATAAATAGTGCTAAGTGATTTTTTTTTGGGGAATAAATTTTCTTTCCTCTTTTTTGTCACAGAATTATGTCACAACTTGTATATCTGAAATACTTATTATTGTATTGATAGAACAAATATGAAGGATGATATACCTACGGGTAAAAATCCGAAATGAGAAATATTATGTACACATATATATTCAATGAAATATATTTATTTATTATTTATTTTTTAAGTAACTTTTGACACGAGTTCTGATTATCATATTTTTTCAAGCTTTGATGGATTTTAAAACTAAAACTAATTTTTTGTAGGGCCGTAATATTTTAGTCTGTTCTTTAGACCTTACTATCCATGACCATAATATCAACATAAGAAGTTTGCACCACGAATCCCAAATAACATCTTTCGAATAGTTTTCGAAATTTTAAAATCGATTCAGAATTTTTGCCTGAAATGTGGATGAATTTGTTTTCTGCAAATTGCAAAGAAACGGCTTGACCGATCATCGCACGATATTGAGAAATGATAGTCCTTATCGAGTTACATCAAATGGTTTTTTAATTTTTCAAATAGATTTAGTAGTTTTTGAAAAGAAGTCGATGGAAGGTGTAATTTTAATAAACGTAAAAAAGCTCTGTTAATCTTTTCAAACTTCTATGAACTTTTAAAATTAAACGACTTGTTTCAGAGCCGTAATATTTTAGTATGTTCTATAACACCATGTGCTAAAATGTTTCATACAAATCGTCAAAATAGTTTACTAATCAAGTTTGATTTGTTTATCAGATACATAAACAACAAAAACTTTTTTTTTTTTTTTTTTTAACTCATTTTATTTAGCAATCAGAAATACATTAAGATTCCTATGAGCTAAAATGACAATGTAAGAGCGAAGCCTAAGAAGAGCTCCAATGAGATCTTCTCAGTTTAACAATTGCTATAATAATATTATATTAGACCTAATCTAAGACTAAGTCTAAAGGCAAAACAAAAACTTGCATATAATATTATAATAAACAAAAGGCGATTCACACAATTTCATATCATTTGACAAATTGCCAATTTAATGTTCGATAATAAAAAGGTAGAAATTTCACAATTCCGACACAAGGGAAACAGAATAAGACTCATTCTAACCTTTATCTGCACTTCGAGAGCTTCTACATCCTCGATTTACGTGCTCAGTTCACTTTTTTTTTTTTTTTTTTTTTTTTTAACTCATTTTATTTAGCAATCAGAAATACATTAAGATTCCTATGAGCTAAAATGACAATGTAAGAGCGAAGCCTAAGAAGAGCTCCAATGAGATCTTCTCAGTTTAACAATTGCTATAATAATATTATATTAGACCTAATCTAAGACTAAGTCTAAAGGCAATACAAAAACTTGCATATAATATTATAATAAACAAAAGGCGATTCACACAATTTCATATCATTTGACAAATTGCCAATTTAATGTTCGATAACAAAAAGGTAGAAATTTCACAATTCCGACACAAGGGAAACAGAATAAGACTCATTCTAACCTTTATCTGCACTTCGAGAGCTTCTACATCCCCGATTTACGTGCTCAGTTCACCCGCAACAAGTTTTACGACGCACTGTGCGCGGTGACGGTTATTACGTAGAAACCGAAACTACTGCGGAGAATTCGCTTCGCTCCAACTATATGGGGTTAGAGGTGCTCTACGTGCTAGTTTTTTCCGTGCCATTTTTTTAAAAACTAGTTGTAAGTGAAATTCTGTCTTAAGGCAATTAAGGCATCGTGCCTTAAGGCAAATTGCTAGAACTTCCCGTACCAAAAATTATTATTTTTTTAAAAACGATTAACATTTTTGAAGAAAATTTACTTCGAAGAAATAAGATTTTTGACAAACAATTAGACAAAAAATTACTTTTTTTTGAAAAAAAATTTTTTTTCAATTATTATTTTTTTTTAATTTTTTTTTTTTGAAAAAAAAAATGTTTTCTATATTTTGACATATTTTGAAAGACCTAAACTTTTTTTTCAAAGCAATCGTACTGCTTTAACTGCATGGAGACGAAGTATCGAAGCGCGTAAGCGCAGCGTTGCCGTCTAACGAATAGACATTGGTACGGAAACCATAGGAATGTAAACAAAATTCATACTTATTGTTAAAATCTCTATAAAATATCTGATAATTTGAGGTGCATATGTCTAATGATCATTTTTGACCGCCAAATGGCATTTTTTTTTACTTTTTTCATTAGATCTCCGAAACCGCTAGGCCTGCCTTCATGAAAATTTGATCAATTCTTCACCTTGTCAATACAAGTAAAATGTTTTTGAATTATTAAAATCGGACGCTCCGTTCTCTTAAAAACTGAGTTACCGTTTTGGCCACTTTTTGCCCCGTATCTTCGGAACGGCTAGACCTAACTTCGCCAAAAACTAATCAGCACGTCTCCTTATCAATACGAATCGAATGTTTTTTGAATTATTCAAATTGTTTGATTGGTGTTCCCGAAATCGTCGACGAAAATTTGTATCCGCACATACATACACACACCCACACACATACACACACACATACATCCATTTTTTCTAAAGTATGCCAAACTATTCAGAAACCTTTGAAACGTCGAGAAATGCAAAAATTTTCATTTTCGATTTTTTTGCGATTACTATAACTTGCCCTACGGGAAGTTAACTAGTGGGGCGCATGGCATCGTGTCTTAAGGCAAATTGCTGGAACTTCCCGTACCAAAATTTTTTTTTAAAAAAAGATTAACATTTTTAGATTATTAGATTTTTGAGAAAGTATAAATTTTTGACAAAAATTAACTTTTTTTGAAAAAAAGACTTTCTGAAGACAAATTTATTTTGAAATATTTTGGAAATTCTGAACTTTTTTTCAAAGCAATTGTATTGCTTTAACTGCATGGAGACGAAGTATCGAAGCGCGTAAGCGCAGCGTTGCCGTCTAACGGATAAACATTGGTACGGAAACCATAGGAATGTAAACAAAATTCATACTTATTGTTAAAATCTCTATAAAATATCTGATAATTTGAGGTGCATATGTCTAATGATCATTTTTGACCGCCAAATGGCATTTTTTTTACTTTTTTCACTAGATCTCCGAAACCGCTAGATTTACCTTCATCAAAATTTGATCAGTTCTTCATATTGTTAATATAAGTAAAATGTTTTTTAACTTCCCGTAGGGCAAGTTATAGTAATCGCAAAAAAATCGAAAATGAAAATTTTTGCATTTCTCGACGTTTCAAAGGTTTCTGAATATTTTGGCATACCTTTAAAAAAATGGATGTATGTGTGTGTGTGTGTGTGTGTGTGTATGTATGTGCGGATACAAATTTTCGTCGACGATTTCGGGAACACCGATCAACCGATTTGAATAATTCCAAAAACATTCGATTCGTATTGATAAGGAGACGTGCTGATTAGTTTTTGGCAAAGTCAGGTCTAGCCGTTCCGACGATACGGGGCAAAAAGTGCCAAAAACGGTAACTCGGTTTTTAAGAGAACGAAGCGTCCGATTTAAATAATTCAAAAAACATTTCACTTGTATTGACAAGGTGAAGAATTGATCAAATTTTCATAAAGACAGGTCTAGCGGTTTCGGAGATCTAATGAAAAAAGTAAAAAAAAATGCCATTTGGCGGTTAAAAATGATCATTAGACATATGCACATCAAATTATCAGATATTTTTTAGAGATTTTAACAATAAGTATAAATTTGGTTTACATTCCTATGGGTTCCGTACCAATGTTTACGCGTTAGACGGCGAATCGGCCCTTACGCGCTTTGAAATTTTGTCTTTATGCAGTTAAAGCAGTACGATTGCTTTGAAAAAAAGTTTAGATCTTCCAAAATATGTCAAAATAAAGAAAAAAATTTTTGAGAAAAAAATTTAAAAAAAAAAAAAAAATTAAAATTTTTTTTTCAAAAAAAAAGTGATTTTTTGTCCAATTTATAGTTACTCAGAAATCTTATTTTTTCGAAGTAAAATTTTTTCAAAAATGTTAATTGTTTTTAAAAAAATAATAATTTTTGGTACGGGAAGTTCCAGCAATTTGCCTTAAGGCACGATGCCTTAATTGCCTTAAGACAGAATTCCACTTACAGCTAGTTGAATTATTCAAATTGGACGCTTTGTTCTCTTAAAAACTACCATTTTGTTTTGTTACCATTTTTGGCACTTTTTGCCCCGTATCTTTGGAACGGCTAGATCTGCCTTTGTCAAAAACTAATCAGCACGTATCCTTATTAATACGAATCGAATGTTTTTTGAATTATTCAAAACGGTTGATCGGTGTTCCCGAAATCGTCGACGAAAATTTGTATCCGCACACACATACACACACGCACACACACATACACACACACATATACATCAATTTTTTTAAAGGTAAGCCAAAATATTCAGAAACTTTTGAAACGTAAAGATATATAAAAATTTTCATTTTGGATTTTTTTGCGATTACTATAACTTGCTCTACGGGAAGTTAATTAGTTGTTTCCTATACGTATGCATACACAACTTAATCTGCATACATACATAATTATTTCGAAAATAAAACTATTACTTTCATTAAAAAGTAACGAATACGGTTTCAAATTGATGTTTTGAAACATACTTACAATATCTGTAAGTTTATAAATCAAATTGACTTGTTTATCACATTTCATTTAATCTATTTTGTGTTCTAAAAATGTATTTTTTCAAGCATGGTCAACGGTAATCTGTAGCTACTTTTGTTGTACTTACGAAACACCACAGAACATACATAAGCTTTGGCATGGATGAAAATTAAAATCGCTCAAGCTCAAGGCAAAATTCTAAACTTTGATATTTTTTATATTTCAACTGCATATTGCCTATAATATTTTAGTATGTTATTTCAGAGTAACCAATCTATCGATGTACACAGTTTAAAAATAAATTTTCAATATTTAATTACGATGAAACGGCTCGTATCTTTACCAAAAACTAATCAACGCACTTCCCAAAATATATTATTCAAACAATTTTTTAATTGAATTGAAAATTGTGGATGAAAAATTTTATACTTTTTAGCTAATTAGAAAGAAGTGGCTGATCATTGCACAAAACTGATAAACGAGTCACATCGATTCAACCGTTTTGAGGAAACGTCGATAAAATGTCCAATATCGGTTTACATTTACACGCATGCACACACATAATTTTTTACAAATTCCGTCTCATTCGATTCAGAATGACTTGAAAGCAAATCGGATTTTTTCGTGAAGATATAAACTTCTCCTTCGGGAATTTAAAAATACATTAATGTTTTATGTTTTGTTATTGTTATGTTATATACAGGTAATATTTCATTTTGGAACTAAAGACACGCTTCATATTTTCTAACTTTGTAATATATATCTTGCTAACGTTATATCTCGGCAAAAAATCAACTATTAATTAAGAAGGAACAGCCCGGTCAAACTTTAACTTAACCTTTCAAGCTATTTTGATATTTCAACTTTTTGTTCAAGACTTTTGTCAAAAGTGTGAAAGAAAAAAATTGAGCTTTTCTGCTAATTCTATAAAAAATATCCGCCTATCGTATCGCACTTATTTAATAGCTCTTATGAATATAAAATAGCAATACATGACAAAACATAATTTTTCTAACAAAGTTAGCAAGAAATCTTTGTGAAATTTTTTGTTTTGTTGTATTGAATTTTTTTCCGTTTTTTAATGAATCTTGCTTTAGTTAAGTTCGATTTTACTTTATCTGTTTAATCTTCACCCGAAAAGTACAAGACTCACAATCACATATCACAACCATACCCAACGCACATTTTTGAAAACAACCCATTGTTATGACTGACTACTCAAAAATAAAGTGCTGGCAATTAACTACTAATGTTTAACATCCAGCAAAATAACAAACAAAGTGATCTCTCTGTGTACGAGTAGGTAACAGTTATTATTAAATAGAACGAAAAAACTTAGTTTTAACCCGTTTGCCGATCTTGTTAATGTAAGGTCTTGACTGAATGTAATAATAGAGACTCTTCTGACCTTAACTAAAAAATCAGTATAATTTAGTCATTATGTCGTCTTATTATTACGACGATCTTCATATTGATTTTATAAACAGAATAATACAAATCAACAGTATAAAACATTTTCAAAAACTACAACATCATTCAAACCATATAGTCACTCAGCTTCTTGAGACATCAACTTCAAGAAGACTGAAGAAGGAGCTGCCCGAAGATAATATGGAGGAACCTTAGAACTACCACAACCTTATATGAACAGAATAATTGAATCACTTATTGAAGTGATTCTCTAAATATGATTGTAATATTGATCCGATAGATTTATATGTGTGTTTATACAAGTGTGTGTATGTGTGTGAGTGAATGACATAAGCCAAATAGCTCATAGAATAGTCATGCATTCTGATTGCTATTGAAAATAAAAATTAAAAAAAAAAAAAAAATTATGTCGTCTGTCACTTAATTAGTCTCCCCAGTCTCCAGTACTTAAAAGTTATGAAACAAACGAGTCGAACTATACAACAATCATACGTACATTTGGTATCATCATGGTTTCATACCTTTGGTTTCATGGTTTCAGTATAACAACATAGAAATAAATATTTGCTAATTTATTGTGACTATGTTTTATAATCAGCATTTTAATTTAAATTTGAAAATATTAAATGGAATCAATTTATTTGATTTGAGTCTCTGTCAAATTTTTGTACATAAGTGCAAATAATTAGCATAAATAAACTTACTCTGCTTCATTATTTGGCAATATAGTATTTTCTCAAAACCAATTGATAGAGAAACTCTCTGAAATACGTTTTTTCTCATACAAGATTGAAATCTATCTTCGACGTTTGAATAGCTGTTCATCTTTTGTAGTACTACGGTCGGAAAATTGTTATTGTAACTGTTATTGGCATGCTTCATGAATCGAAAACTCTTCAATTCGAAAATCTCAGTTTTCTATCTTAAAGGATATTGAAGGTGAAATGAATTGTGAAACTATGTGGTTTTTTGTGAAATGTGTAAGAAAATTATCATAAAACTTTCAGGATACATGTAATGATAATAAAATGCAACAAGGGGCTTAATACTTAAAAAAAATATATATACATTTGATTATATCTTAAATTAATCGGCTGAATCGACTTAAACAAGAAATGAATTCTTGCGAATGTTAATTGAGTTATCAAAATTGTTTTTGACTTTGGAATATATATATATATATATATATATATATATATATGTATATATATACTAGCTGACCCGGCAAACGTTAATTTGCTAAATAAACTAGAGAATAAAAAAAATAATATTTTATTTTAAGTGTATAAGGATATGTAGTTTGAATTATATGCACATTGAGGTAATATAAAAATAATGAAACCCCAAATTTACTTGTTCAATATTACATAATTTATATTAACATTATTCGCTTGTCTATAATTTGTTAATACAATCTAACTGAAAGTTCTATCCACTTTCTATGGAAAACATAAAATAATCCAATTGGTATAATCCAATCCAAGTCGTTTTTGGTCTTTCGACTTATATAGTCTTTACAAACGTTTCAAGTTTTTCAGATTTTTTTTAACTTTTGGATTTTGCGTATAATTATAAAGAATACTACTGAGCTTATACAAAATTTTCAAATTTTTGAGCGGAGAGGTAGACAGTATTAATTATTTGCTCAGTGTGAGAAACTTGAATAAATGGCACAAAGGTCAAATTTTACTTTGGGCAAATATAAATTATATTTTGAAAACTAAACCAATTATATCACAACAAATAACACATATCAAACAATTATCTGACTATGTGCACTAAAACTGCCAGCTACTTCATCATCGTAGAAATGTGTTTTTTCTGTTTTTCAGATATTTCTTTTATAGTCCATTTCACCCCATAGACGGGGTAACTTGGGACTGCCAGGTGGCAAACAGGTTCAATGTCTTATTTTAATTTTAAAGGTATTTTATAAAATAATTGAATTATTTAACTAATGCAGAATATGAATTCCATTGGTGCATTTTTACACAGTACATTTCTATAATTTATATTTTGTAAAATTGCTTTATTTGACTACTTTTTTATTCGCTATTTTTTATTTTTACACCATTGCCAGGGTTAACGTTCAGTCGATCCTTAGACCCAGGTGTAAGCTTTTCAAGTGGTTATATAAAAAAACTGCTAAATCTCACTTAAAAGTAACATTTCAGATTAAAAAACAATTACAAAACGTTTAGCTAAAATCCATATTAAAGTCTCGTAAGTTAAATCATAGTGCTCACAACGCAAAAAACTAACAACGAAAAATCATACTTTTGTTATGGATTTTCAAAGATTACCGTTTATCTCCCGACAGCATCATAGTAAGATTTAAGATGATAGTTGGTTATAAATTTTTCCCCTCTACTTTCTAATATCGTGGTTGAACAATTCTTATCTTTACTGATTTTTTAGATATTGGTGGTGGACCTTATTAACCACGGACCTTCAATTATTGCTATCCATCACTCGGTAAATTCATTGCAAATTTTGCCAGATTATTCTTCAAAATTGGTAGAAAATAAACATTAGTGAATTATATTTTACATTGCAATATCAAATGGTTTAATTTAATACAAACTTCCAAAGCTGAAATTTTTTATCTTTTTCAATTTTCTTTTGTTCAATTTGTTTCAGTAATTTAATGAAACATGAACGATGTCTGGCTGTGTCTAAAATGCATAGATTTTGACATCTCGTTTGGAATGAGTTACTTCCAAATTGTAGGACAGTTGTCAAAACTAAATTTTGAGTTTCTAATAACTCTGGCGACCCGTTTAATAATGATTTATAAGTATAAATAAAACTACAAATAAAATTACATACTACAATTGGAAAGTATTCAATAACATTCATTTAAAACACCCTATTAAAATTAATTGAAAATGATCTGTCAAAACGATTTGACATTTGACGTATGAGCCGTCGGCCATTGCTTTATTTAAAATATGCTTCTACAAAAAAAAGTTTTTATGCAGTTTTGAAGTAATATCTCACCTGTTGCACAATCTTTGAATAAGCACAACATTTTCAAAACTAAGAGCCAAATCCGTATAGTCATTTTAACGTTTTACCACACCTAACATAATATTGAGCTCCATTTATATATATAAGAAGATATATTCACTTATTGCAATCAATTATTGTTTCAGGAAGCTTATTATTATTTCAATGAACTTCATATTATTACGTAGGAAGTTGAAAATAATTTATGACAAGAAAATGTATCTAACTAGTAATTAGAGTGTAATCGCAATTGTTTCTATATAGTTTACAAGTAAAATAAGTTCATTTTTATTTATCGGATAATTGGAGTGAATGGCTCAGAAAATGACAGTGGTTTAATGATACCTTTCAAAATGTATTACAATGTCATACATATTAATTCGAAAGAAAAAATACTTGCACCAATTCTAAATTTAGTAGTATGATGGTAGTAAAATGGGAAAACGAACTATAAAAAGTTATGTCTTTAATAAAACTTTGATTGTCGATTCTCACTGGATTAAATATGAGAAGAATAATGCTCTGGGTTTATTATTTTGTAATGATATGATTAATTTTATCTACAAAATGAGAAGTAGGGTGAAGCTAAATGTCCGCCGGTAACAGGGCCCTCCACTAATATGTCAAAAACAAGAAATATTAAGAACTTTTTAACTGCAAAATTTTTAAGCATGGGGCAAAACATGTGTAATCAGCTATCTCCTCAAATCAATTAACGTCGCCACCAGGGAGTAAACGGATGTTGGAAAATCTATAAAAAAGTGTTTTTTTCTGTTTTAGTTGTTTTGGTTTTGAGCATTGTCGTTTAGTTTACGAGACATTATATGTTTTTATGCATGCGTTATTAAATCGTTCCAGATGTATTGTTAATTTTAAGTTAGATAGAACAGATTTCATAAATACATAGCTTACATGTGGGTGAGGTAAAAAAAAAACAACTAAACTTTTAGCTTGGCAAAGGTGCAAACAATAAAAAAATAGTAAATAAAACTGTAGATTCAAATAAAAATTAATGCAGATTCAGTTATTAATTCAGTTGATTAATAGTTATTCCAACGCTAATGATTTCCGAGAAAATACCGTATCATAGTTATAAAGAGTGTTATCTTTAAAAACTGTGCCTATTAAATTTATATTTTGCATTGGTTGAATATTAAAGCTACTATTTTGTAAAATTGTTTTAAAATTAAAAATAATATCAATTGTTCGGTTGATTGATCATGATCGGTTTGCCCCTTGCCTGTCCCAGTTTATATCGCCTTTGGGGTAAAACGGGCTAGATCAGAAATTTTTGAAAAACAGCAAAGAAACACATTTCTCTAATGATCCATTAGCTGGAAGTTTTACTGAACTGGATGATTGTTCAATATGTGTTATTTGTTATGATATAATTAGTTTTGTTACCACAATATATAATTGCTCAAAGTCAATTTTGACATTTGTGCCTCGCCCTACCCTATTTACAAATAAATAAATAAATGTATATATGTACAAGATGTTTATGAAAGCATCTTCCTAGTGGATATAATGTGTACTAAAGTCATTACGCAAAAAATTATATGACTTCCATAATCAATAAAAAGACTCCCAAAATAAACTTAACGTTCAAGTGCGCATCGCACACGATAGTTGCACCATATAGTGAAATATTTCTTGCGCAACATCACGCAATGAATATTTTGTTCTATGAAATATAATGTTTATATCTGGAGATTTTGAGATATTTCCAATATGGTAATTTTTAATAGGAAAAACTTTTGCAATTGCGGTACATATAAAATCATGGAGTTGAGTCGCCTGCGCTATATATATATATAATTGCTTTAACGTACTATGCAAAATTTTTAATTAATGAGCTACGTTTGTCGACTTCAAAAATTATATAAGAAAATTTAATTATAATCATTATTATTTCACATTATTAATTCACAACTAGCTTAACTTGCTATTCTTTAATATTTCATAAGAAGAATGTTAAATAAATAAAAATGAAAAGTAAAATTAAATTTAACTTTGCAATAACTTCAGAAAGCAACGAATAGTAATTACGTTATTATTTAAAATTTATTTCTTTTTTTTATCAAATTTTATCATCCCTCGCCATTCTGAAATTTGAGATCACAAATCGATAGTAAACTAATTCCATTATATCTAAATTTAAATAAGTGGATGTGTATGAAATTATTTATTTTATTAACAGTTGTGACAATTGTCACACATGTAGTCTATAAACAATTGTATGTTTTGGTAAACTGCACAATTATTAGGATTTTATCGTAATTCTTCTAGAATAGCCTGTTCGCGAGACGTAAAAGCGTATTTGACACAATATAAGCAAATGAATTGCGTTTTATTAACAGCATGTCTCCTTGATAACAATAATTTATGAACTTAGAACCGTTGTGTATTTTGATCATCATAATTTTTCTTGCGTTGTTCTCTATAATCAATAGAAATTTCTTACTTATCTTTCTCAACAGAATTAATACACTTAATATCATTTTTCCAACAAGCCTTAATCTAATCAATTTTAAAAACTAAACATATGTGTCTGTTATTCTTCCATAGAAATATAAGAATCATACATTTCCGAACATTACGCTTTTGACTTTATTTCTGAGAGATAATCAAGTTTCTTTTCGTCCAATTTAAAATAGTATAGCGTTTATAACATGTATAATGATTCAAAAGTCGAAAATGAAAATGCTTGCATATCTTTTCGTTTTAGATGTTTTTCAACATTTTGGCATGCCTCAGAAAAAGGTTGTGTGTGTATGTGTGGATACAATTTTTCGTCGATGGTTTTGTTAGTACCGCTCAACCGATTTGAATTATTGAAAAAGCAATAGATTCCTACAGATGGAGATCAGTTCTGATTAGTTTTTGTAGATACGAAGATGGGAACATGCAATTCGTAATGATGGGGAGAAGTGGTGATTAGCTTTGGCAAAGACAGATACTGCCGTTTCGAAGATACGGAGCTAAATGGGTAAAAAATGGCAGTTTTTGAGGGAACGAAGCATCCGATTTAAATGATTCAACAAACTTCATTATTTCAAAATTAAAAAAAAAAAAACAAAAAAAATATTTTTGAATATCGAAAATAATTCGAATTTCAAATTTAATTCTAGCTAAAATACTTCAAATAAATAATATTAACTTTGCAATTTTTGGTTTATATTATTCTAATTAGAAATATTAGACGAAATTCTTCATTCTAACTCCGCTTCGAAAGGGATCATTGAGTTTTATTTTTTTTTATGAAAACTTATATAAACATTTTCGTCCAATTTATAGGCTCTTATATTTTGTCTATAGAATATGAATAATGAAAGTAACAGTATTTAAAATAATATATTTGAAAACATTTAATATATTCTTTGAATATTTTATCACACTACGGAAAGTTTCAGCAATTTGCCTTAAGGCACAATGCCATACACTACTTGCTTAAGTTAAAAAGTGTATAACATCTAGTACCTATTTAGTTTTTTTATAAGTAGTACATACCTAATAGGATTAACATACCTAATATGAACATGCTAAAACTTATAAATAATATATAACATAAAATCTATTAATATATTATTGCTTTATCAGTATAAACCAGTTGATATATGGTATGCAAAGTGCAATAATTTTATCATTGATTTTATTCCGACTCAACTAAGAAAGTTTTCTGATAATTGTATATTGAAATTCTCTCATCGAAAAGCGAACAACAATTTAATGAAATATTTACGGATTTGATTGCGAATGATGAATGTGAGCAATTTATATTTGCGGGAATTAACTCCATGAATTTATGAAATGTTGACGTTACGATATTGATTTGTGTCCGTTTATCTTCCAAAGAATACGATTATACTCTAAAAATTTATTCTAATTTTACGAATGTTAACAAATAACAATAAAGCTTATATGACGCATGAATGAATACACAGAACAACGACGATCCTTTAAATTTAGCACACAAAAACATGTTTTCTTGAACAAGAGGTCAATGTTGGTAATAAGTGCGTAAAATCTCTACATTATGTGAATTGTTATATAGGACAATGCTTTTATGACGCACGTAGTTCCATGACAAAGTATATATTTTAAATTTGTAACAATTTTAACACGATTTACTTAATATATGCGCAATATAATACTTTTTGTTATGCGCCTACATACTTTGATAAAATCGATTGCATGCACCTACGCAGTTCCTTTTCGTAAATATGCGTTCAGCAAATATTTGCGGTAGGCGCAAATAGGTTATCTGATCAGTTGGATGAATTATCTTTATACGGCTGAAGGTTTTATACGAATCAATAAACATCTACAAAATGATGTTTCCGATCAATTAATATGAATGCAGCATGACAAGGCTTTTGTACGAAAATGTAATACTACGCATGAAAACAATTATCAATCATATATAGAAAACCATATCAATAATATATAGAAAACAAAGATTCAAGATAATGGTTCATAGATTAATATTTGGAGCAATATTTGAATTAGTGCATTCCTGTAATATTTTCAGAGATTTTACATAATATATTTTCAAGTCTATTATTGCTGATGTTTGGAAAGTTTTACCAAAAATGTAATCATATTAATAAGATTACGTGTTTTTTAAAGCTCTTGTCTTTCTTTAATCGGTTTATTATTTCGGACAGTCTTGCGATCACGAGCAAAAATGGGGATTTTCCTACTCGACCTCGACCATGTAGGTGATTCGATTACAATCTAACCCCACGAGGTTTGTCAGTAAAAAAATATATTGTATATTCTATTACTTATACACATTCTTAAAATTATGTGCTAAATATTAGAAGAAGCGTCAAAGAAAAATGAAATCAATAATAAGAACTTAAGTATAATCAAAAATTTAATAGTCTTTTTACTGCCTTCAGTTTTGCAGATATAAAGTTTGCCATATGGTAAGGATCTATGATATCATTTATGGAATCAGTTTTTTTGCGGTATCTATCTAGTTACGTATGGCAGAGAAAATTGTTGAAACGTACTTTTCTATAAACAAATATTAGAGACATAAGATACTTCACCAAATAAATTTGCAATCCGCAAACTAAAAAATATTTAAAAAACATTAATTAGGAAATAATTTAATAATTTAAAGTTTTGAAACTGCATTTTGAAGCTTGCGACGTAAATATATATGTTAATATATGTAACAGAAATCATAATATATGTTCAATAATTCATGCAAACAATCTATATTTCGAACAAAATTAGTAGATATCATTATATATTAAATCCCAATTATTATATCCTATTTAAGCTAATATATAAAGCGACAAAAAATCATTTTCCATTTAGTAGAAACATTTACGCCATATCGGTGTACTAAATAATTTACACCTAATTTAAAATAATATGTGCAGAAATACTTGTTTTGAAATGAAGGTAACATGATAACACACCTTGTATATAATTAGGAATTTTAACCATACTGCACAGGTGTTCCAAGAATAACTTCCGCTAACTGAACTCTATTATTACTTCATAAAGCTACCTTGTACTTTATGTCGTGTTTATCATTACTCAAAAATAACAACAAACTACGTAGCATTACAAAGTTCAGCGCACTGTTTACCTAGTTTTTTCAATGTCTGCATATTTATACGTTTCTTTAATTTAATGATCAGCTTAGTAAACTTATATAAAGTATTTCGAAAAACGTGCTAGGATGTACGACTATTTTATTTAGTTATTTTGTTTGTTTTATTCTGATAATATATTTTTGTATGATTTAATAAATAAAATCATCCAACAAAAAAAAGAAAAATATGTACAGAAATACCAAACAAATAACATTATTTACATATGACACAGCATATTTTGTAACAATAATCCAGTGATGTTTTCTTTATTTTTATGTACATCGCTTGTTTAACGCATATTGTACAAGTAAATTAGGCACCATTTTTATTTCTAAAGGAATTTTATATATTTATTTTGCGATTATAAGTATTTTAAGAACAATCATTTATGTTGTGAAGTGACGGCTTTAGTTTTGCAACCTGTCTGTCTGTTATCAACCAGTGCTGATATCCATTTTCATTTGAAAATAGAGGCCTAGAAGTATGCAAACTAGCTATTCCCGGTCAACATAGCATCAAATTGATAATATATCATTAGTATTAAAGTAGCTCTAATAATAATAATATATCAAATATATATGTAAACCGTTGGGTTGTCTTCTAGAAAGTGAATTGTTAGGAAGAACAACAGCTCCCAGAAGTGTTAAGTTCCGCTTGTTGTTAGAAACTAATATGTTATTTTAATTAATCACCAATGAACTTTTGGACTTTTAAGTTAAATACTATTTTGATTGTTTTTTATCACTTAATTTTTGTATAACTTTAAAAAATTATTTGTTTAAACTGCTGTTAGTCTTTGGGTTCAAAAATATTGATGACGTATTTTAATTTTTTAGATTAAATATTTAATTTAATTAACATTATTACTCTAAAGAAGATATTTAGAGATAACAAATGATTGATGAGATAAAGATCGTAATCGTATCGCATTTAAAAAATAAGATACAAACGTGATACACAAATTTTACGTTACAAAGGTAATTATTTGATATTTTGATCCAATTAAATTTATATTTTTTAGTATATTATTAGTTTATTTTTTAGATCATTTTTTTATTTTTATGCAATAGTCATTTTTGTCGTTAATAAGCTGGTTTTATAATGACAGCGTCTCGGGTTCAATTCGTGCCTCGGCCAATCAAATATCAAGAAGTAGTGTTGGAATTTGAAGACCATATTTTTGGCACTCTCGAGGCTAGTCCAGATGTCGGTTTATCAAAAATTATGATTATTAATTTAACTACATTAAATTACTAAAACGTACAAAGTGGCGAACCAGTACTGTTTTGAATCTGTTATTGTTTTTTTAATCTTGGCTGCTTTTTCTTCTCTTCCAGCTACATACATTTTATTATTATCAGCCACAAACTTCTCAAACAATCTTTGCATTTTTCTGCAGAGGTTTAGAATTTCATGTCAAAACTTGAAGTTATTAAGCCAACCATCAGGGTACATTCATATACTTTCAGCAACTTCTTAATGTTATTGTTAGCCAATTTTGTTTTGCCTTTTCAGCAATTATCAGCCCTGTTGCCGACATTCTTTTCAAACATACGGCACTTAACCATTTGAATACACTATCTATCTGCTCTAGTTTTTTTTTTTTTTTTAATGTTTGTCTAGAACAGTGATTCCCAACTTTATTTCACCTACCGCCCCCTTTCCAGAAAAAATGTTACTCAGCGCCCCCCTTACAAACTTTCCGAAGGAAAAGTTCGTTTTCATCAAAAAATCAGATTCGCTGATTTTATATTTTCTCGACGTTTCAAGCTATTCTGAATCGAATGAGACCAACAACTCGTAACTCTTCGTTTTCTCAAAAATGGCTGGACCGATTTGAAAAATTTAAAAGCCATTCGATGTATCTCGATGAGGACTAACGTTTCTCAGTTTTGTCCGACGATCGGCCGAGCAGTTTCTTTGTGAATTGCAGAAAAGTGAAAAAAATTTCGTCCACGTTTTAGCCCGCAATTTTGAATCGATTTTGAATATTCAAAAACTGTTCGAAACATATTGGTTGGGAATCGACCTGATTAGTTTTTGGTAATATTCGGCCAGGCCGTTTTCTTGTAATAAAGTGTTTTTTTAATATAAGTAGTAGTAATTTTTTAGACAATTTTTGTTTTTTTTTTGATCGTTCAAGTATTACGTAAGCAGATTTAGTACAATCATTTACCCGCCCATCCCCCTTTGTCAGCAATAGTAAGCAAAGCTGTCACCAAAATATCACCAAAAATAAGAAATCAATAACCCCCCCGCCCCCCTATAGTGCTTACGTAATACTTGAACGGCCCCTAGATGCCACAGTCTTATAGATCATACTAAAATATTACGGTCCTACGACAAGTTAAATTTTGAAAATTCGTCAAAGTTTGCAAAAATTGGTATCGTTTTTATGGCGTTTGTCAAAATTAGAACTTTCAACGATGCTTGCTTGAAAACGCATAAACCGATTTTAAAAATTTAGAAGCCAATCGATGTATTTCGATTATAATTTTAATGTGAAGGAAAGGGAATGACGGGGTGTGCGCTCGTACCTACGGTAAATTTGTTCGCAAAAAGTAATAAAGAGAGTCGCATTAAAATTCAAGCAATAGTGAATTTAGACTCGGAAACTAATACAATATCAAAATCGCTATTCCAAAAATTATGCGTTAATCAAGAAGCCAAGCTCCACGGTGTTGTTGGAATTTCAACTAAATAGAATAATTTTACAAATTTAGAAATATTTAATGAAGATGGTACATTTGCAAAAAATATAAATGCCTTTGTGCTTACGAAAATATATTAAAACTTTTGGATTCGCACTTAAATATTCCGCGCGAAATAAATATGGTTTTGTGAAATTTTAGGTAACGAAAGAATTATACTAGGCCCCGATAAATCTATTTTACAAAACGCGGCATTCAAGTGGATAGTTACGGGTAGATATCAGAGAAATATAATTAATAGCACGACAAATAATGATCATATATCCGCCAATCTTACAGAATCTCTTACAAAAAATCTCTTAAAGAATCTCTTACAAAATTTGGTAAAGTTACACGCTTTTGAAAAGTTATACAAATTATCGACATACGAAAAAACGTATGAACCATTCTTTTCATTAAACCTTTTGCGAAACAAGAATTGGCGGTGCACAGTTTTAAAACGGATGTATTTACTAATACACCCATGCAGATATGTTTGAATAACTTTAACTAAAATATTATCTTTATATAATTCAGTGTTAATTTTAATCATTTATTTATATATAATATTAATATTATATTTTTTCAGTTTTGTGCCTTAAACGCCCCTTACAACTAAGCATCGCCCCCTAAATACACCAAAACCCATCACCGCCCCCCAGAATGGCGGAAGGAAAAAAAGACGTGCTAGAGCTAAATGGCAACAAAATCATAGACCTGACAATAAAAATACATACAATAAACTTTGCAGAGAACTTAAAAGCAAACTTAGGCAAGTCAGAAATGAAAATTTTGAAAAGTACATTAATAATCTATCCAGATCAGATAACTCGATATGGAAAGCAGCTAGTAATGTGAAGAAGCCTAAATTCTTTTCTTCACCTATTAGAAACAGTGCTAATGATCCTTGCGCAAGAAGTGAAGAAGACAAAGCGCACCTATTTGCTAAATACTTGTCTAATGTTTTTAAACCATTTGATTCCACCATTGATAAAGAGATTGAAGAAGAATTGCTTAAACTTCTACAGTCTTCACAATCTTTCAAACCTATCAAACCCAAAGAAGTCAACTCTCAAATCCAGATGTTAAATACAAGAAAATCGCCTGGTTTTGACAAAATAACAGCAAGGGCGTTGAAAGAACTTCCTAAGAAAACGATTGTTTTAATAACTTATATATTTAATGCCATACTAAGAATAGAGTATTGGCCAAAATCCTTCAAGACTGCCCATATATTAATGATTCCTAAAAAAGGCAAAAACTTGACTGAGGTATCTTCATATAGACCAATATCCTTGCTTCCCGTAATATCTAAACTGCTTGAAAGGATCCTTTTGGACCAAATCAACAACGAGCTTCCTTCAGATTGGATTCCCTATCATCAATTTGGCTTTAGACGTGAACATTCGACCACACAGCAAGTTCACAGGGTTATTGATACTGTACACAAGTCATTTGAAAATAAGCAATTTTGTAGTGGTGTCTTCCTGGATGTTCGACAAGCATTCGATAAAGTTTGGCACCCAGGACTTTTATATAAAATAAAAACATACCTTCCAACCAGGTATTATGGGATTTTAAAATCCTATCTACAAGATAGGATTTTTCAAGTGAAAGTAAATCAAGTAACATCTGATTTTCACAAAATAATGTCAGGAGTTCCACAAGGTAGTATTTTTGGACCCTTCTTATATGTTTTATACACAAAGGACCTCCCATTACTTGAAAATCTGACAATTGCTACATTCGCTGACGATATTGCCATACTAAGCAGTAATCACAGTGCTGATCAAGCTTCCCGACAAACGCAAGAACTTATCAATAAACTACAAATGTGGCTTGCTAAATGGAAGATTTGCATAAATGAAACCAAATCAGTTCATATCACATTTACCCTGAGAGAGGGTACGTGTCCTCCAATTTATTTAAATAACGTCCAGATTCCGAAACAGAACATAGTGAAATATCTTGGTCTCCATTTAGATAGCAGACTCACTTGGAAAAGCCATATAAAAACAAAAAAGCAGCAAATAATGATCAAAATGAAAGAATTTGATTGGCTACTGCGTAAAAAGTCGAAACTCTCTGTCGAAAATAAGTTGCTGCTATATAAATCGATTATTAAACCAATCTGGACCTACGGAATTGAGCTCTGGGGATGTGCTTACAAATCTAATGTAGCTATAATGCAGAGAACTCAATCAAAAATTTTACGTACAATTCTTGATTCTCCGTGGTACGTGACAAATGAAACCATTCACAGCGACCTCAACATGAAAACGGTGCAATTAACGTTTAAAGAAGTTAAGGAAAAATATAAGCGCAAACTGGACTCACATTCGAACCCTTCTATAGTTAACATTACTCAACCTTTTGGCATTAGGAGGTTGAAACGACAATGGCCCTTAGACTTAGTCTTAGATTAGGTCTAATATATTATATTAATTGTAAAACTGAGAAGTTCTCATTGGAGTTTTTCTTAGGCATCACTCATAAATATTGTCTTTTTAGCTCATAGGAATCTTTATGTATTTCTGATTGCTAAATAAAACTGAGTAAAAAAAAAAAAAAAAAAAAAAATTAAAACATTCTACTCTCGCCCACACTATCCCGAAAACTTCCGAATAGCTCAGGAGCGTTTTTACTTGCTACCAAAGGAGAAAATGAAAATTTACCGAAAAAATAATGGACTGTTGGAGGCCTGAATAATAGACTTGTACTTGTATCATATTTTACTAGAAAATATAGATCATGATTTGTATTCAAGCAATACTGCAATAAGTCAAAATATATCATCACCATAAGAAATGACAACCATTTTCTATGAAGGAAAGTATCGACACAATAGTTGATAGAACTTTTAGCTTTAGTTGCTTTAGTTGCTGATTAAAGAAAGTGATTATAATAGAAGCAGGTTCAGAATTTTGTTTTTGTCTAATACGCTATAAATAATGTTTTGGCAATAAGTATGTAATTTAACAACAAACTATATTATCTTGAAGTAGTTTTTTGTACAATAAAGGAAGTGCAAATACGCATATCTAACGAGGTCTTTTGTCAGTCTCATTATGAATAATATCAACTAAAACCTCAGCCATCTCTTACTGCAGTTAGGGGTTTTCGTATGGACTATTTCATGGTTTCTTCTTTTCGATGATCGCAAAGTTTTTCCATTGTAGTAGTGTTTTTGTAATTTGTGTATTGTTTATTTTTATGGTTAAATTAAATTAGCAGTTATAAATATAGAAATTTTAAACATTTTTAATTTTTTTAAAAATAACTTGGTTAAATAATACATCTAAAAATAAGTGAAGTTATTTATGCGAAACTCATCCCATTGACTAATTCAGCGCGTACCGTTATCAATTCGCATCGTTGTGTAAATATTTTCGTTTCACAGTAGTTATTTGTAAGCCGTGCATAATGTAAATACCATACAAAACGAGAATTACTTGCAAGAAAACAAACAGCATTGTTTATTCATGGCGTAGCGCGAATTGTAGCGACCCGACCGCGACCATACGATTCCGTTGGAATCAACATTGCGAACGTTTCGTGAAAGTGACGATGACGCAAGATAAACAATTATAATTGAACCTTCTATAGCAGTTTCTAAATGTTTTCTACATGTTATTTACCCAAAATTTCAGCGAGCGCAATTCAAGAGTGACGAGGCAAATTTTGCGGTTTTTGCTTCATACAATGACTTTGGAATTAAAAATGAAAGTTAATGTCAAGTATCATTTGCAATGAAAGGCGTAAAACACAAATAAGCTACTACTTATGACTTTTTGACTTTTATATATGTCTTTAAATAGTCTCTATAATATAAAACATCTCAAACAACTGAGAAACACTACACAAACTTAAGAGTCAAATTAGATTCCACCAAAGTTATACAAAATGTTGAATGAAATTAAACAAATAATAGAAGGTAGAACTGCTATTATTTCTGATATCCTACTAAATACACAGTATAGCTTGCATGAATAACGCAAATTTGTTGCAATTTCTTGATCTATATTCTTGAAATTAATAGAGAAATGCGGACAAATTAGTATTTATAGTCGAAATAACATTGATAGTGGTTTTATTCCCGCGAGAGGTGAATGGGCTTTCAGAAGTTTATTTTGAGGGTGGTTTTGACAAGTGTTTTGCGGAATTTAATTTATTGTTATTTGCAATTATTTCTTTTTAAATATATGAATATGAACTTATGCCAGTACTATGATTCCAATCAATTTTATTGCAATTATCAGGTGTTTGATGAAACTTTTATTATTTATTTATTTTTGTTCACTATTCGACAAAATGACCAGCACTACAGGGTAGTTCATAGAAAGCCACAAAATATTGAAAACTGTCAACAGTGATTTAATACATTTATCAAAAGGCATTTAACTTCTATTCTTACTACTCAAAAAATTCGCCATGATCTCTTTTCCGTTCTCAGTCCGGCGATGGTCTGTTTACGATGTATGATTCGTTTCCTTTGGGCACATGCTTCATGCGTTGATATAAATGACCAGATTTATTTGTGAACTGCCTTTTTAAAATTAGGATTTCAGTTTATTATCAGCTCATATGCCATTTTGCTCGTACTGTATGGACAAAATCGTTTTTGTAACTAGTTGTATTTTTCTTAATTACTATGTTATCACAGTTCTTACTCAATTAAAAGACTATGTTACTGGTATTATATTAACCAAAGATAAGTATACAGCTTGAGACTGATTAAAATATCACTAAATAAATAAATATCATTAGGAAGCAAAACACCATGTCATTTTGTCGGTACATCCCCACTGATAAGATTACATATGATTTTAGTGTTATTAGATGCAATTATTACATATGAAATTTCCATTTGATTGATGACAAAGCAAAAAAAATATTCCGGTAAAGTTATAAACATGTTGAAATGTAATTGAACAAATAACACGTATAATTTTTCAGATTATCTACTACTATATCTGACTTAATAAAAAGTATCAGTATGCTTGAATTATGAGAATCCATTGCAATGTTTTCATTTATATTTTTAACATCAGAATTAATAAATACTATTTTTTTATTAGAGCTAATTATTACGTACAGGCTCTCTAAATAAATGATGATAAGGCCACACAAAATAATTAACTAGTGGGGTGGGTGGCATCGTGCCTTAAGGCAAGTTGCTGGAACTTCCCGTACCGTAACGAAATGGGCCTACCTTTGCCAAAAACTAATAAACACTTCTCCCAATCATGAATGTTTTGAACTAATTGAATTTTTTTAGATCATTCAAATCGGATACTCCGTTCTCTCAAAAAGTCGATTTCTATTTTCTGCACTCTATGCTCCGTATCTCCGAAACGACTGGACCTGTCTTTGCCAAAAACTAATCAGTTTTTTTCCCTATCAATAGGAATCGAATGTTTTTGAACCATTCAAATCGGTTGATCCGTGCGCCCGATAACGTAACTGGAAATTTGTATCCATACATACATACACACACACACATCCATTATTCTTGAGGTATGCCAAAATGTTCAGAAACCTTCAACACGTCGAGAAATGTAAAAATTTTCAATTCCGATTTTCGGCCCATTACAATAACTTACCCTACGGGAAGTTAAAAAATAATATATAATGAAATTAAACAAATAAGTTTATAATAACTTTGCAAAACGGTTACAAAAGAAAAAAGTTTTATTGTTTGCAAAATTTTACTAAATACTTACAAAATATTAAATAGGCAAGTACTCTGTAATTTTTTATATATATTTAAAATAAGTACTATTTTATAGAGCTTTCACATGGCCAGTGAATAAGGTTTATATAATGAATTTCGAATGAGAGATCTTAAGTTCTATAACAGTCACGTCTAGAATAACCTGATGTCAAACAGAAGCGACATCCGTTTTTACTTGAAAATATTGATAGCAATATCTTTCCAATGGGAAATCGTCCTCCATGGCATTGCTAAATCAACGCGAAAGTCTATATATTCAGCACAATTGTTTGGTTTGTCAAACCTAAGACTTTAAGAGGAAAGATATTGGTACTCGTTAAGTTCACTCTCTATATAAATCATGATGAAGTCATACAAAACTTCCACCAGTGTTTCATAAATTATAGAATTAAACAAATAACAAATACTTATTAACAATATGTGTTATACGTAAAGTATAAGTTTGTCTGAATTAGAAAAGCCATTGGAATTGCTTTTCAAAAAAAATAGAAGAAACCGGCATTTAACAATGTATTATTAAAAACGAAAATTAGAAATATACGAATAGCCGCAAATTTATTTACTTGTCTTACTGTCCATTCATTTAAATTTTTATTCCGCTTCTGCGAATTGAGATAGATTCAATAAGACACAAGGGTTCGTGCTCGATTCGACACGAACTCCGGGAGATAAATCTTTTTTTGTTCCTGTTGATTCAGAATTTTTGTTTCAACTCAGCAAACAGACGTCCTTGGATGGGTTACTCACCGTTGTTCTCAGTTCTTGACCCGGTCCATTCTGAGTCAACTCCACCGTCATCATAGATCAGGCGTGTCTGCACCGACACAAGGACGCAGAAAAAAGTATTTGCTCGATATCTTTTAATTCTCAGGAATGGTTTGTTTATTGATTTGTTCCGGACCCAAATTCATAGTAATTGGGTTGATATTATTTTTTATTTTTGTTTTCGCTAGAATTTTAATTTGTTTTCTATATTCATTCAGATATATTTTATACCTGCAAAAACTCAATATATAAATTTTAAAATCCTTGTAATTTTATATCCAGCGTTTTTTAAATTTTATTTTAATATTATTTTAACTATGTATTGTAATCTTTGCATTCTCCTAATATTTTTTAAATATTTTATATTAAATTTTCATTAGTGTGATGAATAATATGTTGGGGCATTGACAAAGCTTTATTAATATTAATATTTTTTTGTTATAGTTTATTTGTTGAAGGTTAACATAATGATATATTAAATGTTAATAGATAATGTGATGATCAGAAGAAAGTATCATTGTTTTGCTGCGATTTAAATACGAATTTTATTTTCAATCATGTCTTTTTACTGAAATATGTATAAACGAAATAAATATACTTCGATTATTATATTAAAATTTGATTTGCAATTAGGCTTGCACTGAATATTCGGTGTTTATAAAAGAAAATATTGAATGTTTAAGAAAGAAATAATTGGAAATACTTTTATATATATGTAAAGAATCGGTTTTTGATTTATTTCCCGGACGAATAGTAATTAAACTAATAGGAACGAGCATAGGCTCTAAAAACCTGCCGAACTAAAATTGACTAAAAACCATATTAAAATTAATTTCCATATGCGACAAGAAATGGCAACATTTTTAACTATCCAGTTAGGTTATTACTTTCTAGTTGCTTAGTAATTATCTAATTTGTTTAATAAATAAATTACAATTTTTTTATTTAATAACTTAATATAACGCCCATAAAATTATGAATGCGCATATTTAAACGGAAATTAATAGCTGATTTTTTATTACGTACTATCAACATGTGACCAAATATCAAGGGCATGAAAGCATACAAGAATGTACACGAACGAGCAAAGAGTATAATTTGAGATTTAGAATTTATCCAGTTTTTCCGTTGAATTTTGTGTCTGTCTCTACTTATCTATACATATTTCTAATATATTAAGAAACTGGAATATAAAAATATGATCGTTATACAGAATTATTTATTTTTATTATCGGCGCCTTGTCCGAAGGCAAATTCATGGTGCATTTTTTATAAATTGCTCCTTTGTTAGTTTACCCTTCATTCGTGTTTCTCTTTCCATGCTACCAGGATTAGTAAAGTTCGATTTTCTTTCACTTTTTATAATAGTGCTATATAATTTACTTTTCGTTTTCCATTTTATCACATTTTTCATTCTGCCTCAACACCACTTTCGAATACGTTAATACTTATTAACAGGCTTTTTTCGCAAAGTCTGTGTTTCTGAGTCATTCAAATCCATTATCTCAAATATATTAATATAGACTCAGTTTGCTTGCCAATAGCGTCAATTTTTTCATGAAAGCTTATTTTGCGCAGCAATCCTTGCTCTGATCTTTTGCGTCCCGTATCCTTCCCAAGTAAATGAACTTCCAAAGTACTTGAAACAATCTACATGTTTCAATTTTTGATTTCTGATTACCAATATCCTGAGAGACACTTTTTTCGATACACCGCTGTTCATAAAAATGGTGATTCTTCTTCTCCTTTTGCTTTGTAGTCCAGTCATTTGGTCGATTTGCCGGTACAGTACTCCGGGAATTCTGAAAATTGGTAATCTCATAGATTTCGAGGTGCTCTTTACGAAAATCAACTTTGCGACCTCAAATTTGAACGGCAAGTTGCCGCCATATTGGAAAAATGGCGTCAAACTACAGTTTTTTTAAAATATCTCCTTTCTCGCTGATTCTGCGATAAAAGTATCTATGTACGAATTAAACTAGATAAAATTTCCTACAATTCCTTAGAAAACCGTTTTTTTGTAAAATTGATAGTTTGAGAGTACGGCCGCCTCAAAGTCTTTGCTGCTCTCGCCGTAGTATCAAATCTCTCCATATATGACAGCACTTCGAACTTGTCCACATTCTCTCTAATAATTAATATTTTTAATGTTAAATTAAGCGAATAAGATCTAGAAATAAAATAATTCAAATATTTTTCTGTTTTTTTGCTGATTTTTTAACGCTTCAAGCTACTTGAAGCTGTAAGGTGCTACTCAAACTATAAGTGTAATTATAGCTACTTTGCCATTGAAGTGTTAAAAAATTAGCAAGAAAACCGAAAAATATTTGAATTATTTTATTTCTAGATCTTATTCGCTTAATTTAACATTGAAAATATTAATTATTAGAGAGAATGTGGTCAAGTTCGAAGTGCTGTCATATATGGAGAGATTTGATACTACGGCGAGAGCAGCAAAGACTTTGAGGCGGTCGTACTCTCAAACTATCAATTTTACAAAAAAACGGTTTTCTAAGGAATTGTAGGAAATTTTATCTAGTTTAATTCGTACATAAATACTTTTATCGCAGAATCAGCCAGAAAGGAGATATTTTAAAAAAACTGTTGTTTGACGCCATTTTTCCAATATGGCGGCAACTTGCCGTTCAAATTTGAGGTGGCAAAGTTGATTTTCGTAAAGGGCACCTCGAAATCTATGAGATTACCAATTTTCAGAATTCCTGGAGTACTGTACCGGCAACAGCCTTTTTTTGCACCAAATGACTGGACTATTGTTGACCAGTAGATTTTTTGCAAACTCTTACCTTTAAGAAAGAAAAAGTTGTTATAACATGGTAGAAATCTCTACAAAGGATATTCCGTCTAACACTGTTGAAATATTTTTGCGTATCAATGAGAAATTTGTTATTTCGACTGATTTTCCGACATAGGGGAAAGTCCCGTAACGCCGGACGGCCCAAACACCGGACACTCTGTTTAATACGTATTATTTAAGCGAGTATGAATCTTTTCATTTCAAAATACAAGTGAAAGGGGCATGGGGGGCACACAGGTACAGGATCACGTGCCAAGCCTCGCCTGTGACGCACACAGCCACGGCGAGAGCAATCCTTTCCTGTTTTAGGCGCAAAATCACTGCGTCACCTAAATATCAATTAAGTAATTGTAGCATATTTATGCATTTACATTTTAGTGGTATGGAAAGATAAAAGTTGTACTTGATTGTTATCCATAAAATGGTAAAATATTATTAAATTTTTTAACCAATTTTAGTAGGTGCCATCAAATGAACGAAAATGTCTGTCCCTTAGCTCCGGACACTATTGATATTTTTTGTGAGAATTTTCGTAATTTATTCCAATTATTAAATTTTGTTCTGTCTGAGTGCTAATGGTCACAACATACCCCCATTCTTCGTATTTCCTAGTCAAAGAATTAAAATCTTATGATGAATCCTCCAGTTGAGAGCATCGGTAAATAGTGATTTTTTTTGCGTTATCTAAGAACATTCGTTAAAAACACATATGCAAACACATGTCGAGTGTGGAGATGGCTACATATGTTATCAATGCAGGTCATTTTGAAATGTCCGGTACTAGGTGCCTCTGTTTAAAATCATATTTTTTGTTACCAAAGTTTGATTGATAGTATTAATTACTTTTTAGCAAAGATTGCGGTTTTGTTAATTTAGTTTGATTTCTAACTTTGTTATCTAACAAAAATCATAATTTAATAAACATTTTATAAAATATTTTTTGATATATTTATAAATAACCTTAGCTGTCCGGCACTCGGGGACTTCCCTCTAATGGTCAAATTTTCAAAATTCTAATATCCTCTATGAATCGTCAAATCAAAAGTTTCGCCAAAACTTTTTCGGTGTTCGAAGTCGCACTGACGGTGTATGGTTACTGCTTTCCTTCGCTTTGAGCTTTCTCTAAATAAGTAACAAAGATAATCAACATCACATCCAGAATTCCTTTGGCTTTTCTCCGATATTATTCACAGTTAAATACCATAATTATTGTACAATAAAAATATCTATTTTTAGATTAGCATATAAATTCTCACATCTCAATGGCATTTGGCATTTGAAATGGCTGCATTAATACAACGCGGTAGAGTGATAATGATTGTGCGTAGATAGAACTGACCAATGGCAACATCAAAAACATTCTAGCTCGACGGTGATCATATTCTCAGCCTATATGGTAAATAAGCAAGTTTCGACCTTGCCTTTTCATCTACGTGTCGCTTGGCGCGTAATAGAGCAAACGCAATACAAGCGGATATTACGTGTCAAAATATTGTTCCAATGCAATCAATTGTCGCTGAGATGAAAGTGGTCTTATAGAAAGTTGACCACTTGCTATTTCAGAAAAAAAAACGCTGATAAATATGACATGTGAGAGGACTTTCATTTCACTCTCTGTAAACACTTTGAATTACAATTTTGCTCCGAGATAAACGATTGGAATGAAATGAAAAAAATATGGCGAAAATACGATCGATTTAATGTGTTTAAATGTGATGCGTCACGAGCTAGTCGTGTTGGGAATAGTGTACAAATAATTAATTGATTGTGCGTTGATGGCTATAATTTGCATAACATAGTAAAATGTTAGAATTATAATATAGTAATTATCAGCTCGATTAAACAATTATTCGCGGTTCAAAAATATATTAGCAAGCAATGTACAAAATGTTTTCATGTTGAAGTTAATAAATTTAAAACTTTATCAAATGTATGTTTGTTTGAACAGCAACAGTTTGTTATGTTTGTTTGTTTGTTTGAAATGTTGCTCCAATCGATTTTTTTTAATAATACTTGTTACGTATGTAGCTCAAGAGTAGCGTTCCCGATGGAAGTTCCGAGTTCGAATCTCCGGCAAGAATTTGAAAAAATATTAACTAGTTAAGTTGGAATAATAATAGAATTATGAATTGTAATAAAAGATATGTATGTAAAATCAAAAAGTATAAAAATTAGAAAATTAGAATTAAAAATGAATTGAAGTAAGAAGAATTTAGAAGAAGAAATGAGAAGTATAGAAGAAGAAGAAATATTTGATTAGAAGATGAAATGAGAAGATAGTAAAAGAAGAATGAAGATAAGTTAAGAAGTATAGAAAAAGAATAGGATTATATGAAGAAGATAGTATAAAATTGAAGATTGTATAGGATATATGATTGTATAGAATAATGTAGGTGGCTAAATGCTCGAGTGAGTGAGGCCAATAAAAATAAATAAATAGAAAAAAAACTTGTTACGTATATATAGATAGATATATATCAAACATATCTATCTGTATAGATAGTTCAACTTATATCAAAATAATATTTGTTTGTTATTTTGCTATATGTTGACCATTAGTAGTTAATTACCAGCAATTAGTTTTTGCGTAGATAATTTAGCTGTCATAACGATGATTTGTTCTCAAAAATATGAGTTGGGTACGGTTGTAACATGTTAACTAACAATAAGACAAAACGAAATACGAAAGATAAAGGAAAAAAATTTCAATATAAAAAAAACACAAATATTTCTTGTTAACTTTGTTTAAAAAAATATGTTTTTTAATATATTTTTATATTTTGTTATATATTTTTATATTCATAAGCTTTGTTTAAATATTTATGTTGTGTTGTGTTACATATTTCTGACAACAAAAGTCGATATAAACCATTTTTGTGTTTATACCTATTGTTTTTAACCTGTTTTTATGACTGTCAAAACCGCCATGGAAGCGTAGCCGGTTGTGACACTCTCCCTTTTTTGTATGATTCGATTTTAAGAATCCATCGTATTTGAAGTACTTCAGTATTTTCACGTAGACAAGTGGTAAGATTATATATATATATATATATAATGCCATTTAATTTACGCCTCTATCTGCTAACTGGTAAATTAACAAAATTATGGCTGATCTATAAAAAAAGTGACACGACCGTACCCAGTCTCTTTTACTATATTATTGTACTGGTAGGTTGTTGTTGAGGTAGTATTATATATAGTGTTTTTGGTTTTGGAATGAGTGAATAAAACAATATTACCAGAATAACATAACAAATAATTGTTTTTGTCATAAGTAGTTTAAAAATATGTTTTTCGCTAGGTGAATAACACTGCACAAATATATTGACTGAATGTATTTCATCTCAGAAATTTTATCTTTAATAAACATCTAATTAAAGTAATATAAGATGATTGAATTGTTTTTATAAAGTAATGTAAAATTGCTCCCTAATAGAGTCAAAATATATCTCCAACTAAAATAAGTTCTATATATATAGATGATATATCAAAATGCTTACTGAAGTTTAAAAAAAATATTACTGTTCTGAGATTGATTAAATTTAATAATTTTGAATTTATTAGCATATTTATTTATTTTTAATGTTATGAACTCTAAATTTTATAGAAAGCAGTATTTTGTACTTTTAAGAATTCGATTACCTAACACGAAATGTAAAAAATTAGAGCACGAATTTTGTAAGTACTTTTTTGTCAGAGTACCAATTACACTAGAGTTTTGCTCTCTATTCATTTTGCAAAGATTATTCTTATGAAATCTCAATTCTTAAGAATCAAGACTTTGGAAATCCTTCGGATTAATATAAGAGATTCTCTATTTATATAGAAAAACTAATATTACTCCGAAGCCTTGATACGGATAAAATAATTGAAATTGACGTAAATAGCGAAATAAAATATCTAAATTCAATATTGATAAGCCTAAAAATGTGTAAGATAGTAACTTAAAAGATGTGTTTGCTATCGTACATCTTAAGCTAGTATTTTTCTCAAGAGGGCGACCCAGATGCCATTTACACCTTACTTTTAAACAGCAATTCTACGGTAAGATATTTCTATGATTTTTTTTAGATATATTGAAATTGTGCTTGTTTATAAAAAATATTTAAAGCCAACTCAAACCATTGTAACATTTACATCTATGAACATTTTAAATATTATTATTTGTTAATGAACCATAAACTATAATTATTTTTTTATTAACTTCCCGTAGGGTAAATTACAATAATCTCAAAAAATCAAAAATGAAAATTCTAATATATCTTTACGTTTCAAAGGTTTCTCAACATTTTGGCATACCTTAGAAAAAATGGATGTGTGTGTGTTTGGATACAAATTTTCAAGATTTCAATGATTCAAAAAACATTCGATTCCTATTCATAAGAATGCTGATTAGTTTTTCGCAAAGGCAGGTTCAGCCGTTTCGGAAAAAGTGCAGAAAATGGATATTCAGTTTTCGAGAGAACGGAGCATCCGATTTCGATAATTCAAAAAACATTTTACTTTATTAACATAATGAAGAAATGATAAAATTTTCGGGAGGGCAGGTCTTGCGGTTACGGCGATCAAGTGAAAAAAGTAAAAAAAAAAACAATTTGGCAATCAGTAATGATCTTTAGACCTATGCACTTCAAATTATCAGAGATTTTAATAATAAGTACTAATTTAGTTTACATTTCTATGGGTTCGTTCAAGATTAATAATATTTAAGCTTTAACATTTCGTGAAGAAATCTGATTTTTTCAAAATTCTCAAAAAAAAAAAATTATGACATTTAAAAAAAATAAATAAGTGGTTGAAACATCCAGCACTTAAGGCACAACTACTAATTTTCTTTATCTGATTAAAAACCATCGATATAGATAATAGACCGAATATAAAGTATAATTAATGACGTAACAAAACCAATTATTTTGGCAATATTTTTCTAAAGGTCTATCATGGTTGATATACTGTACTTCCTTCCCCCAATTATTTGAAATATTTAAATCATCTCGATTCAATGGTTCAAATTGTGGAACACACAATTTGCATTTTATTTGTACAGAAAAATTGGCACTTACATACCACGAATTATTCAAAAAAGCCTTGCATAATTGAATTTGCTCAACAATACCTAACAGTATTCTATTTGCAGCCCGCGCGGGATATGCAGAGGAACGGCTGATTAAATGTGAATGACGCGTGGCAGTCGTTTTTGTGACGCAAGAAGCGCGAACTTGTTTGGATATGTTCGTTTCTTTTCTGCTCTTCTCAAATATTTATATCAGTTTTAAAATATAAATTGTATAAATTGAACCTATTATTATTAATTATTTCACCGTATTTATTTTACGGCAATCACAACTCTTACAGATTGCTTATCTTACAAAATGCTTAGATCGAATTTATTATTAGAATGCAATCCTTGATTATCTTTACTACGAGAGATATACTTTATTTATAATACTAAACGCTATTAGAGGACAACTTCATGAGCGCCTTTATAATAGGGATATTGCCGCTATAACCGGAAGGCATATTTTCACTAAATCATAAATATGGTATTTCCAAGTGAAAACCTATGTCACTACTGCTTGACATCAGACTGTCCAAGGGTGGTATCAAGTCTGAAACTCTCGACTGGAATCTGCCAATAAATATTGGAATGCTCTCTGTAACAGATGAAAGAGTACAAATTCCAGTAGTCATCATCCTTGATCATTATTTATTTTGCAAAGATAACAATTTATAAATAGGAAAAAACCGTTGTTATATTCTTATTCCCAGAATTTTTGATATGAATCGAATTATTAAGATTGGCGTAAATAGCGAAATATTATATCCAAATTAAGTATTTATAGGCCTAAAATTAAATTTGGATAGAATCCGAGACTAGTTTGTACATGTTTTTTTACCATTACACTACGATGAGCTCCAATAGTTAATTCTCATGTTTGAGTATATAAATGGAAAGCTAGAATGTTGGTTTGGTATAAAATAAGGACTGTGTAATGTGCATAATTGGCAATAGCACGTGGCACTAAAATTACAGTAATTATTGATTATTTCGTGTATTGATACAGAAATTAAATTTGCATCACATGCATTATTATATCGTATTGTCAAACAATGTGAATATTCAATATAACTATTCTGATTAATTCACAATCACTGACAGTTTTTATTACTAGTCCAAAATATGTACGTTTTACGAATTCTTAAGGTATTAATGTTTAATCTTTGAACATTAATTGTTATTGATGTATTAATTTTTAATTTTTTGCTTTGCAATTATGCTTTGTAAGATTTTATTCAAAAATATACATAGAGGAGCAAGGGGCTTGTTGTAACAGTTAATTATCTTCTGATTATAATTCTACGAAATAGTTGTTGTAACTGTTCCTCTACCGAATGAAGCAAAAATAATTCCACAACTGTTGTTCATTATTTCACTATTAATCGATTTATAGGAAACGTGCGTTGTTACTCTTACCCCGTGATTGGGGCTAGTTATACATTCTGCTGGAGCAAGTGGTAACGACAATAATGCCTGTGCTAATTTATTCTTTACTCAATTTTCAAGAAAATTGACTCATTTCTAAGTAGTACTTTTTATACATCAACAAAAACTATAATTAATACAAATAAAATATATACTCAATGACTTGAATCTGCATATAATTTTTGAATGTTACAACTAGCCCCAAGGTTTTGTTTCAACTGACCCAGGTTTGATTGCTTTACAATGATCAAGATAACCATTTATACAATTTAGCAATCATAAAGATTGTTACACAATATCAAAGATTGATATATTTGAAATTTAAAATTAGTCGACAATAATAATTTTTATTTATTAACTATTATTCAGCAATCAGAAATACATAAGAATTCCTATAAGCTAAATTGATAATATTTGAGAGCGATGTCTAAGAAGAACTCCAGAGATCTTCTTAGTTTAACAATTAAAAAGATAATGATATATTGAAGCTAATCTAAGACTAAATCTAAAGGCAATTGACGTTTCAATCTTCTAACGCCAAATGGTTGGATAATGTCGCCTATTGATGGGTTTGAATGTGATTCCAGTTTACGTTTGTATTTTTCCTTAAATTCTTTGAACGTTAATTGCACTGTTTTCATGTTGAGATCGCTGTGAATGGTTTCATTTGTAACGTACCAAGGAGAATTAAGTATTGCACGTAAAATTTTTGACTGAGTTCTCTGCATTATAGCTATATTTGATTTGTAAGCACATTCCCAGAGCTCAATTCCGTAGATCCAGATTAGTTTAATGATTGATTTATATAGCAGCAACTTGTTTTGAACAGAGAGCTTAGACTTTCTACGCAGTAGCCAATCAAATTCTTTCATTTTGATCATTATTTGCTGCTTTTTTGTTTTTATGTGGCTTTTCCAAGTAAGTCTGCTGTCTAAATGGAGACCAAGATATTTCACTATGTTCTGTTTCGGAATCTGGACGTTATTTAAATAAATTGGAGGACACGAACTCTCTCTAAGGGTAAATGTGATATGAGCTGATTTGGTTTCATTTATGCAAATCTTCCATTTGTCAAGTCACATTTGTAGTTTATTGATGTTTTTGCGTTTGTCGGGAAGCGTGATCAGCACTGTGATTAGTGCTTAGTATGGCAATATCGTCAGAAAATGTAGCAAGTGTCAGATTTTCAAGTAATGGGAGGTCCTTTGTGTATAAAACATATAAGAAGGGTCCAAAAATACTACCTTGTAGAACCCCTGACATTATTTTGTATGTTTTTATTTTATATAAAAGTCCTGGGTGCCAAATTTTATCGAATGCTTGTCGAACATCCAGGAAGACACCTCTACAGAATTGCTTATTTTCAAATGACTTGTGTACAGTGTCAATAACTCTGTGAACTTGGCGTGTGGTCGAATGTTCACGTCTAAAGCCAAATTGATGATAGGGGAATCTGGAAGAAGCTCGTTGTTGATTTGGTCCAAAAGGATCCTTTCAAGCAGTTTAGATATTACGGGAAGCAAGGATATTGGTCTATATGAAGATACCTTAGTCAAGTTTTTGCCTTTTTTAGGAATCATTAATATTTGTGCAGTCTTAAATGATTTTGCCCAATACTCTACTCTGAGTATGGCATTAAATATATAGGTTATTAAAACAATCGTTTTCTTAGGAAATTCTTTCAACGCCTTTGCTGTTATTGACAATAATAATGCACACCGAAATTTTATGGTAGATACATTTTATATTGCCTGTCAAAATTGACGGACCTGCACAGTTCTGTTTATTTAAGTTTAATCGTCGGCCTGCGGCACTGTAGCTATAAAAGTATTATGCAGGTCGATTTACATGTCCAATAGAGACATGAATTTAATATCGTTTAAGATCCTATCAAAAAACGCCTGTTACTAGTTATCCCTGTTAAAAATAACCCCTAGCTCTCCAGATATGTAGATATGTTATAATATCTCCAAAGAAAAGCATAAAAATGGAATTAATCATGAATATTTTAAAAATGAAGAAATTAGACAAATATGAAGTTCGGAACATTCAAAAGTACAATGTTACACAATAGAATGTGCTTGGTTTGAGTATTAATAAATTAATACGCTCGGCAAACAGGTTCAACCAAACTCTCATTTCATTGTATTTTGTATTTTGTTTTTCTCAATTCTTTTTTCCTCATTTATTTATTTATATCGTAGTCGGCGCGGTGTCTGTGTTTTGTGATCTCTATTTTCGGTTCAATGGAAACATGATGCATAGCGCCGACTGCTGATTCGCCGTTGTATTGGGGTCGCGGAACCGCTATGAATGTCGAATGAATCACATAAATGATATACGATATTTGCGTATGTAGTTTGAAGAAATTGAGCATCACAACAATATTATTTTGAATGAACATGTTTTTTTCCTTTATCATCTGAAGTGTCTGCACGTGACGAGAATTTTGACATGTTTTCCGCATGATTGAAAACAAGAGTGTTATTTCTTCGCGGAGTCTGTGATTGTAATTACGATTTTTATATTATCTATATATATATATATATATATATATATATATCAGGGCCGGTCCTGGGGTCCTTAGCGCCCGCATGCAAGATTTGTTTTTGCGTATTTCAACGTATTTTAAAAGTATTGACCAAAGATCAGTAAAAGATGCAAATAAATTACATATTTCCTGAATATTGAAAAAAAAACTTATTGTATTTGTATCTGTATTATTTTTGCATAGTTAATAATTAAATTTAGAGTATAGCACCACTAGGTATGAAAAAAGCTCAACAATTTTTGTTCCAAAGTCATTTTTGGATTTTTTATGATCATAACCACGCATGTCTTCAACGTTCAAAGTTCATCTTTGAAACAAAGACAAAAGTTACAATTCAATAACCAATCATCCATTAATATTAATAATATTAATAAACAATCCATTTTCCAAACACTGACTCCCTAATTTTCATTTTCTCTATCATAATTAGTATATATTTCTTTAACAAGTTCCGTTTCGAATAAATCAGCTCGCAATTTTTCATCAATAGCGCCCAATAATTAATTTAAATCGTAGGTTTGCGCCTAGGTGATGAACCCTAGATAATTTTTTTTTCGATTTTGCGTTAACTTCAAACGAAGAAAAAATGTAATAAGTATATTAAACAATAAACAGAACAATAATTTACTAACTTGCAGAGTTATTAATCGGTTAATTGTTTCTACTATATCACATTTCAAACTGAATATGCTCTTTGCGTTTCCGCATTCATAGAAGTTAGATTGTTTATTATAACCTATTAAGTATTCTACATTTTATATTGAAAAAAGTGAATAATATATTATAAATATTTAAATTTTTCCGAAAATCGTTTTGGCGCCCCCAAAGGCGTGCGCCCGCATTTTTTGCATGCACCGCATGCAATTGTAATTACGATTTATATTATCTATATATATATATATATATATATATATATATATATATTATATATATATATATCAGGGCCGGTCCTGGGGTCCTTAGCGCCCGCATGCAAGATTGTTTTTGCGTATTTCAACGTATTTTAAAAGTATTGACCAAAGATCAGTAAAAGATGCAAATAAATTACATATTTCCTGAATATTGAAAAAAAAACTTATGTATTGTATCTGTATTATTTTTGCATAGTAATAATTAAATTTAGAGTATAGCACCACTAGGTATGAAAAAAGCTCAACAATTTTGTCCAAAGTCATTTTTGGATTTTTATGATCATAACCACGCATGTCTTCAACGTTCAAAGTTCATCTTTGAAACAAAGACAAAAGTTACAATTCAATAACCAATCATCCATTAATATTAATAATATTAATAAACAATCCATTTTCCAAAACACTGACTCCCCAATTTTCATTTTCTCTATCATAATTAGTATATATTTCTTTAACAAGTTCCGTTTCGAATAAATCAGCTCGCAATTTTTCATCAATAGCGCCCAATAATTAATTAAATCGTAGGTTTGCGCCTAGGTGATGAACCCTAGATATTTTTTTTTTCGATTTGCGTTAACTTCAAACGAAGAAAAAATGTAATAAGTATATTAAACAATAAACAGAACAATAATTTACTAACTTGCAGAGTTATTAATCGGTTAATTGTTTCTACTATATCACATTTCAACTGAATATGCTCTTTGCGTTTCCGCATTCATAGAAGTTAGATTGTTTATTATAACCTATTAAGTATTCTACATTTATATTGAAAAAAGTGAATAATATATTATAAATTTCATTTCCGAAAATCGTTTTGGCGCCCCCTAAGGCGTGCGCCCGCATTTTTGCATGCACCGCATGCAAGGCAGGACCGGCCCTGTATAATATATATAAATATAATATATTATATATTATATATATATATTAAAATGGATGTAAGTCTGTCTGCCTGTGTATGTGTAATTGTTATGCATTCATAAACCATACGTTCTATCGCCGTGAAAATTCGGAAAATTGTTAGATAATTTCCGCCATTGAAAAGGGGTTGACCACCCGATGACTTTTTAATTTTTTTAAATTTTTTTGTTCAATTTTTATTTTTTATTTTTTTTATATTGCTTCTACAAAAAAACATAAGTTTAAATGTTTAACCTCCTACCACAAACCACTATTTTGTAAGAATCATTTACAAGGTTTGATAGTACAAATTATATCTTTTTTCTTAAACAAAACGTCCGATCGCCTGTAATTGGTTGACGGGTAAAATGATGGATTGAAAACAGGTTGATAGGTAAATTGGTAAAACGGGTAAATTGATAAACAAGTAAATTGTTGATGAATTAAATATTAAAAAAGACAATTTTTTAATTGTAGGTCAATTTGACCGGCGTTGGTAGGTTTAGTGTTAAAAATGGCATTATATTTTCAAAATGTAGGGGGCAAATAGAACAGTTTTATAGAATAAATGTTATTCGAATTTCGAATATAGTTAGTATACTAACTTACTAAATTATCGTAAATGAACTGTGATATCCTAAATGTGTGATGAATAAACTGTGGTGGTAACCCAATCATAAAATGTTTATTAAAATTTAATTTTAAAACTTGATATTAAAAATAAATTATTTTCTCATACTGGTAAATTGGTTGGCAGGTTAACTGGTAGACAGGTAAAGATGTAGACAGATGATAAATTCTTCTTCAGACAGTCATAAGGACATGTGGACTTAAAGACAAGAATACTGGTAGACTAAATGTAGAAAATATGAATGTTTATTCAAATTTTTAATTGAAAATAAAACACGACAAAGCGTGAATAATGGATACAGCTAGTTTGACGTATAAATATCCAATGAATTTATCATTCATAACACACAAAGTTAAATACTTACGTTGGTTTTACCACTAATTAAAATAGTGGCATTTCTCATCAAAAAATCGCCAGTATAATAAATAAATATATATAAAAACATATATAAATCTTAAAGAATCTTTATTTATACCAAAATTATCATTAACTAAATAAATTGGTGGCAGCGGTATGATAATACTAAGATCCTATTAAGGGGGGAGGTGTTATGCAATCTCTCCGGATTGCTGAATTTATTTTTATAATGTTGGTATGTAGTTTAAGCAAGTTTTTAAGTGTTCATCATTAAACCGTTGTCATCGAGCAAGTTTATAATTATATAACAACTTTACAATTTTATGTAAATATAGTATTTTATATTTTATATCTATGCTAGTTGTATTTGGTTAAATTAGTATATTTGTCGCCAATTTGTCATTTGATTTTTTTTTGTAACAATGTTCCACACTTTAAAGTAATACTTAACACTAAACTTACCGATAATTCGTATATCCTTATAGAAATTATTTAAACAAAAATTTAAATGAAACTTCAAAAAATTATTTAAAAATAAATTTAGATGAGACTTCATGATTTTCTTATTATTTTATATCGATTAAACATATCAATCAGTATCTGAATTAAATATTAAAAAAGACATTTTTTTAATTGCAGGTCAATTTGACCGTCGTTGGTAGGTTTAGTGTTAAAAATGGCATTATATTTTCAAAATGTAGGGGGCAAATAGAACAGTTTTATAGAATATTATTCGAATTTCGAATATAGTTAGTATACTAAATTACTAAATTATCGTAAATAAACTGTGATATCCTAAATGTGTGATGAATAAACTGTGGTGGTAACCCAATCATAAAATGTTTATTAAAATTTAATTTTAAAACTTGATATTAAAAATAAATTATTTTCTCATATAATGTCCTAATTATATTTGCGCCTGCTGGTATCAAAGTTTATCAAAGCTAGAATAATCATAACAAATCTATTTCTACATCAAAGATGAATATTAGACTAAATATACAGATGTGTCTAGACTCTTTGTATTCGTTTACTTCTTAATTCATTATAATTTATAACAAAAACAATATTTTTTAGGTTTTCAATGATTTAAAGCTATACTCCCACTATACACCATTTAATTTCTGTCTTGAATTTGAAAGAAAGCTACATTTGAACTAATGTAATTCGATGTAATTTTTCATTGTTATCTTATATTTGTTGATGCAAATTCATATTATTAAAAACAAAATTGAAAATATTCGTTTAATTCAAAAAATAAGTAACTTAATTTGTTAACGATAAAGTAAAATTGACATTTATTAACAGTATATATGATATTTAATTTTTGGATACATTATACGTATAAAATAATAAGTAACTTAACATAAGAATAATAGTGTATTAAATAGAAAGTATGTACTTTATGTAGTTTAACTTGCTCTTGCATGGAAACCAATAATAAACTAAAGCAACATCAATATACCAACATAATAATGCTGCTATAATAAAATCATACCCTACCATAATATATTCCAGGAGTTTCGCTCTAAACATAATATCATAGATCTGTTTTAAATATATCGTTATCTTTTATATAACACTTTCCACTTCATTTTATTAGTATTTTCATTCATTTCATATACTTCTCGATTTTCGACTATATTTTATTCCACGTCCTACACTTTTACAAACATTAGCAAGCTTGGCCGTTCTTTGCCAAAAGTATTTTTAGCACGTCTTCTTATCAACTAGAATCGAATGTTTTTTTAATCAATCAAATCGGTTAATCTGTGTTCTTGAAATCGCCGACAAAAAATTGTATCCGCACACACACATTCACTTTTTCTAAATGTGGGATATGCTAAAATGTTCAGAAGGCCTTTAAACATAAAGATATAGTATAAGAAAAATTATTTTCGATTTTTTTGCGATTACTATAACTTAATGGATATCTTTATCATAGACTGGCAGGACTGATAATTTTCGTAAATAATCGTTGACTTTTTTATGATTATGATTAAACTTTAAATGATGATGAAGTTTAAAGTATTAACGAACATCCTACATTTTATATGTATACGAAAAGTGATTTAACTAAGATTATTAAAATTTGGAATAATAGGTGGCGTCAAATTGTCATGACAATTTTATGAGTTAGTAAAACTCATTTTTAACTTCCCGAAGAATAAGTTTGTTTTCATAAAATAATCCGATTCGCTCATTTTATGTTTTCTCGACATTTTAAGCCATTCTGAATCGAATGAGACCAAACTTGGTAAAAGTATGTGTGTGTGTGTGAACAGATTTTTTTGCCGTAAATCGACGTTTTCTCAAAAACGGCTGGAGCGATTTCAAAAATTTGAAAACCATTTGATGTATTGCGATGAGGACTAGCGATTATCAATTTTGTGCGACGATTAGTTTCTATATAAATTGCAGAAAAGTAAAAAAAAAAATCGTTCACGTTTTACCCCGCAGTTTTGAATCGATTTTGAAAATTCAAAAACCACTCGAAAGATATTGGTGGGAATCGTGCTGATGAGCTCTTGGTAGAGATCGGGCCGGGCCGTTTTCTTGTAATAAAGTATTGAAAAAATTGTTTTTGACGATATTTATTATTATTTTTTTGACGGTAGATACCATAGTCTTCTAGATCATACTAAAATATTACGGCCTTACGACAACTCGTTTAGTTTTAACAATTCGTCAAAGTTTGCAAAAAATAGTATCGTTTTTTTGGCATTTGTCAAAATCGACGTTTGCTCAAAAACGCCTGAACCGATTCAGAAATTTAAAAACCATTTGATGTGTCTGAATGAGGACTAACACTTGTCAGTTTTATGCGATGATCGACCAAGCCGTTTCTTTGAAATTTGGAAAAAAGTGTTGAACTTTTTATCCACATTTAAGCTCATCGAATCGATTTTAAAACATCAAAAACTGTTCGAAAGATATTAGTTGGGAATCATACTGATTAGATTTAGGTGAAAATCTACCGAGCCGTTTTCTTGTAGTTAAAAAAATTAAAGCCGATTTTTATGGAGATTTTTTTGGCGATATAGATCATGATCTTATATAACTTACTGAAATATTACGGTCTTACGACAAGTATTTTAATTTTAATAATTCATAAAATTTTGAGAAAATAAGTAGTTTTTTTTGACGTTTGTTAAAATTAAATTTAGAAGATTTACTTGATATAACGATAGAGTACTTAATCTTAATGAATATACTAAACCATTAAAGTCTTACGGTAACTTGTTCAATTACAAAAATTGTTGATTTTTGAAAATAAATCGGATTTTAATTATAAGCCTAGCTAAAGTTCAAAAGCTCACTTATATACTTCAGATAAATAATTTAAACACTTTCCACTCGCGAATTCCGAGATTTACATGAATTTTGCCGGCATCCTAGTCGAAAGGGTTAACTTAGCTATTCTGAATTATATAAACTAATTCTTATAAAAATGTCCTTCATTTTATGTCCCATTCATTAAGTTTTGTTTATTTACTTTTCTGTAAACATATATAATCGTCGTCGTCCAATTCATGAGCTCTTATACATTGTCTATAAAACAAGAATAATGAAAGCTACCGTATTCATAACAATCTATTTGAAAACATTTAATATTTCTCGAATATTAAGTTCGAGTAAAATGCTGAATTTCATTACAGTACGGGAAGTTCCAGCAATTTTTTTTAAGGCACGATGCCATGCACCACTAGTTATATTATTTATTATAAATCTGGAATTTTTTTGAAGCTTGAAATGCGACTCACACCTTGTTATTATTTGTCTTTTTACACTCACTTATTCTGAATAGAACCAAGAATAGAAAGCAGTCTGTTACAATCTGGGCACAATTCTCTGTCGAAAATTTAGGATAGCAAATCCAGATCGAAATTAAAGACTTTTGTGTCTTATCTACAAAAACTGTGATTTGCATGTAGGATTTATTTAAATTTGACTATCACTCGTTTTTTTTTTTTTATTAAATCTTTTATTTACAACTGTCCAGTAAAGGACATTCACTAAATTTAATGAATTTACAATAGTCCGCCGAAAAGGGACATTGTATACTACATTGGCATGTTGGAAAAACAACTTAGTAGTTGTTTTTTCCTTTCGATATAAAATTCACAATATTTACTTATTGAATAATAATAATTTAAATACATATTGAATAATTTCTTATAAATAATGATTAAGTTGTTTCCATATTTTTTTTCAGGAGAGTTGATGGCTTAAATCCAGTGGCGCTTTTCTTTTCAATCTTCTTGTATAGTTCTCTGTTATCAATGAGTTTGCTAATGTATTTGGGCGATTGATTAGCTTGTTTCTATACTTCTGTGCTGTTTTTGTTATTACTTCATTTATGGTAGGTGTATTCGTGTCGGCATGAAATCAGTAGGGAACATATTTTGGAGCTCCTAAGGCAATTTTCAAAAATTTATTTTGAAATTTCTGTATAATTTTTATATTAGTCTTATGAGCACTGCCCCACAATTGTATACCATAACACCAAATTGGTTTGAATAAAGTTTTGTATAAAAGTAGCTTATTGTATGAGCTTAGTTAGGATTTAGTTCCTAGTAACCAGTAAAGCTTTTTGGCTTTTATCTCAAGCTGTTGTCTCTTTTTTTATATGAGTTCGCCAATTAAGTTTTCTATCGAGATATATGCCGAGATATTTCACATGGTCTTCTTGACTATCACTCGAATTTAATTGCAAGATTTCTTTTTCTCACTCTTCGTTGATTATTAAATCATAAGCTATAACTTATTCGATACGTTTGTTCTAATAGTTTGTTTATAACGCAAACTCATACCCTTCATATTTTAATGTATGAGGTTAAAAATAAGAAAGCAATCCGTTGCGATTTATGGAACATTGGAAGCCGCGTCATTCGGCGTCGTGCAAGGCATTACAAAAGCTTTTCGCATTTACGACTTATGAGCGGCCACACGATGGGAATACATTTCGTTATGATAATCTCGTTTTGAGCATCTCGTCCCTCGCACATCCACATATGTTGTACTCTACTAAGTCAGATCACTTGCCCCCACGACGTTGTAGGTCCTGAAGAACACGATGCTACATAGTAAAATGTACGAATGACTTCTCAGAGATGTAATGGGACGCCTTTCTATATTACGATCAGATAATATATATGGCCAATAATATTTCATATTCCCTATATGAAATCACTATCAAGAGATGCGATACGATAATCACTACAAAGAAGAGAATTTAAGTGATAATATGATATATAGGATAGAGCGGGACTTGAAGATCTGCGGGTAAATAGGTCCATCTATCTAAAAAACAAGTGAAGTTAAAAATTAAACAACAATATTTGGTAGTAGAGTGAAAAAGAAGACGACGTTGCTATCAGGAGATAAACGGCAATATAGGCAAATTTGTATCAAAAGTATTTTCTTTTGACATTAGTTTTTTTATTTGTATGCACTGTTGCTTAGTTCACCAAACATTTATATAATTTTTATTGTTTGTATGTTACATATTTAATTGTTTTTTAAGATTTAGTTTTAATTTTAGGTACGATTCAACAGTGTTTTTATATTGTTTCTATAGCTGATTAATGTAAGTGGGGTAAAACGGATCAACTAAATCTTTACCCTGATAATGTAAACAATAAAAAATTGTAAACTAATTGGTATTGGTATTTTGCTTTGAAGCAAGTTACATGAACTTTCCGATATGTGTAAATAATCAACTTAATCAATAAAAAATAAATTAATTTATGAGTGATTAAAAGTATTTCGAGTGGATTTATTACACATAATTAAAAACGAACGAACATGATAATTCGGAGTATTTTCTAAAAGCAAATTTTCACAAATTAGCAATTTTTATAATTGAACCAGTTTTCGTAGGACTTTAATGGTTAGTATATTCATTAAAACCAAGTACTCTATCGTTATACCAAGTAAATCGTCTAATTTTAATTTTAACAAACGTCAAAAAATTACTCATTTTCTCTAACTTTGTTGAATTTTTAAAATTAAACTATTTGACGTAAGGCCGTAATATTTCAGTAAACCATGATGGCCTAAAAAAGTTCCATAAAAATCGGTTTGATTTTTTTTTCAACAGTTAATTACAAGAAAACGGCTCGGTAGATCGTCTGACACACGATAATCCTCATCGAGATACATCAAATGGTTTTTAAATATCTGAAATCGGTTCAGGCGTTCTTGAACAAACGTCGATGAAAGTTCTTATTTTGACAAATGCCATAAAACGATACTTATTTCTGGAAACTTTGACGAATTTTTAAAGCCAAACGAGTTGTCGTAGGGCCGTAATATTTTAGTATAATCTAGAAGACTATGGTACCTACCGTCAAAAAAAAAATTGTCGAAAAAAATATTTTAACTCGTTATTACAAGAGAACTGCCCGGCCGGTCTCTAGCAACAAATCAACAGCACGATTCCCAATCAATATCTTTTGAGCGGTTTTTGAATTTTCAAAATCGATTCAGAACTGCGGGCTTTCTTTTCTGCTATTTACAGAGAAACTTGGCTTGACCAATCGTCGCACAAAACAATAGTCCTCATCGAGATACATCGAATGGGTTTTAAATATTTAAAATCGGTCCAGACGATATAGAGAAAACATCGATTTACGGCAACAAATCTGTTCACACGCACACATTCTTTTTTCAAATTTGGTCTCATTCGATTCAGAATGGCTTAAACGTCGAGAAAACATAAAATTAGCGAATCGAATTTTTTGATGAAAACATAAACTTCTCCTTCGGGAAGTTAATAAAAATGCAATTTCAGTTAGAGCCACGCGAAAACAATGGGCGAGCATAGCTCATTCATACACACGGATCGATTGCTGTCAATGACTTAGAGTTTATGAAAAAAATATGTGTTATTTTGAATTCAAATAAAATTGTATTTGTTAAGTAGAAACTGAATAATAAAAATTAGGAAAAATAGGCATTACGAAATTCAAATAGCTGAATTGTATTAAGACTAAGGAGAAAAAAATATTTGAATTTGCTGATATTAAAAAAAGAATGAAGAAAACAAAATTATAATGAAGATAGGAGTTGAATAGAATTAGAAATTTGATATGAAAAAGCAGAAATTGAAGAAAATAAGCAGAAGAAAAATTAAGAAGATTATAGAATAGGATATACATAGATTGAATATGATATAAAAATTAGTATAGAATGTAAATAAATAAAAATGTTGTTTGTGGTTAAATGCTCAGAGTAAGCGGGGCCAAATAAAATTTAAAATTGAAAAATAAAAACAATAGGCAGTCTTAACACATATAAATATGATAACAATAATATTACAATTACAATAATTTAAACTTAATTCTATATTTAATGCCATTAAAGTCTGTGTAAAAAATATGGAAGCGCTTATTGTACACCTCATATATTGAATTAGGAAAATAGTTCATTATAAAAAAACCATAGAAAATCATTTGATACAAATGTTCATAAAAATGAAAATATAATTATAAAATAAATTATTGTTAAACATATGTTTTTATACAAAAAATAAATTTGCACTAATATAAGTCTTAGTAATTCGTTTAAAGTGATTATTCATTTTAAATATCTAGTAATTTTTATGGCCAAGATATTTATAAAAAAATAATTTTATCGATTATTGACCGATTCAACTCTGAACATAATATTCGACAATATTTACAGTTACATATATAAAAATGCTGCCATTTAAATTGCATAACAATTTGCTGGTATTATTACAATATTCTCAGAACTGATAGTGAGCAAGATATTTCTATAAATAAAATGACATGAATGCTTAGAATTTGAATTAAAATATATATTAATCATGTTGCTTAATATTTTAAAGATTAATTCAGAAAGTAGTGCATTTAATATTCATTTTATGTGATGTGATTACAGTGAAAATAATTATTTAAAATAGGTGAGTTCATGAACTATTGCAATATGACCGAATACAATATAAGTTACTAAAAAGAAATTAATGTTGCTACTTTAATAACATGAGACCATGACCATATTAGATTAATCTTGTTTTCAAATAAAAGATTTTTAAATAATATGGATATATTTTCCTTTTAAAAGAGCATTAAATAATAACTAACCAAGTATGAATACTGGAAGTGAAATAAAACATCTTCTTTTCTTTTAGCGGCGAGTATGATTTACTTAAATTATAATTTTAGTTAACTACATAAAAACTGATTAAAGCCATGATATTCTATTCGATATAATTATTGGAAGAATGCAAAGATAAAAATGAGTTAGAATCATTCTTCGAACACCAAGCATGTTTTACTAATTAAATAAAAATAATATAAAATAAAATAAAATTGGAGCATGATTAACTAAAAAAATACTATAAGTAAACAAAAAACCTGGAGGTTTGCTTAATTTGAAGTCAAAATTCAGTATATGAAAACTCATTGTATGTCTTGATTCATTGATGTATGCACAACAAATGCAATGTGCACACTCCATTTTAATGGTTTTGATGATTTTTTAACCAATTTTAATTAACTTGTGTGGGGAATATTTTTATATAAGTACCTGTTTCACTTGAATTTTGATTGCTTGAAATATATAGAATTATTTGTTAAGTAAAATATAATTTAGAGATTTTTTTTATTATTGCTCCATAAATATTATTTTATATTACAAAAATTAGTATAAAGCTGTTCATTAAAACGTGCATATACAATGTGTTCGCCAACTTACGTCGAGAGGAGAACCCGACGGTCAATTACTTGTCTTGTATTTTTCTATTTATGTGAATCTAATCGTGCCGGCTTCTATGCGATACAGCAATGCCCACGAAAGGCAAATTAACTCAAGCGGTAATTTGATATCACACTGCTTGATAGCAAAGTTGGTATCGAATCTCGAGACTTAGGTTTGCTTGCTAACGTTCTTAACCACAACCCTATAGCTAACAAATTATAAACTTAGCGTATATTTGGTGTCATTAATAAACTATTTGTAGAATGTAATATTAGAAAATTTATATATTTCTCATTACAGTGCATAAAATACCGTGTAATAGTCATCAAAGAGGAAAGATTAATTTATTTATTACATACAAAATATGTTAGGGTAAGCTCTAGTAATCGCAAAAAATCGAAAATTAAATCTTTGTATATATCTTTACCTTCTGAACGTTTTGGCATGCCCTAAAAAAAGGATGTATGCGTGTGTGTGTGTATGTTGTATGTATGTGTGTATGTTTGAATACAATTTTTTGTCCACGATTACGAGAGCACGGATAATTCGATTTGAAACATTCAAATAGTATTGATGGAGAGACGTGTTGTTTAGTTTTTATCAAAGTTCCAGGTCCAGTCGTTTAAAGATACGGGGTGAAAAGTAACAAGTATGGCATTTGTGAATGAAAGAAGCGTCCGATTGCTGCCATTTGCACCGTGTCTCCAGAACGGATAAACCTGACATTGCCATGAACTTAACAGCATGTATGTTTTGTCAATATCAATCAATTTTTTTTTCACTATCAAATTTTCATTTTTTTTGCGATTACTATAACTGATACTACTAACTAACCCTAAGTTAATAATGAAATTGGTTATTATTTTTTTCTATCAATATTTAAAAGCTAAAATTAATCATATATTTTTGATTCGTCCCTGCGTGCATGTGCGTCCGCACATTGTATTGTGTCTATGGCAAAACTCCCAACGAGGAAAATAAGAATATAATGCATTACTCTCACGAAACACGATGATCGAGATCCATATATCTTTATAATGTCATGCGTTCACTTTACGGTATCTCAAACAGTATTGAATATTCGATGTAAGAACATAGAACTTAATGGTAATACGAAATCGTTCGGAAAGAACAATATTTCTTTATCATGGATTCCGAAAGAGTATCGTTATCGGAATATATTACAAACGTGGAAGCGAAATTGGTAAAACGCGGGAGGCTTATGCGCAATCACTGGATTCATAATGATATGGACAAAACTAATTATATGTACAGTACGAGCAAAAGTATGATTTTTTAAAATCCATTATAAGTTTTACACAAAACACTAAGATATTTTATAAACAGTTGTAATGTTATAAAAGAAAAGTATAGAATGATATAATGCTGGGGGTTTATAATTTTATACGATTTCTTATTATCTCACTCGTAGGTAAGTGGCTAGAACGACTGGACGAGCCTGTTGTCAAACAGTAGTGACAACGGTTTTCACTTGGAAATATAGATAACAATATGTTTCCAAGTGAAAACAGCCCTGATACGGCACCAATAGAAATTCATCACTATTACAATAATTGTATTAATAAAATTCATCATATAAAGATGAGACAACTGTTTGGGTTTCCATCTATAATAACGTAGTTTGTAAGAAATTCATCACAACAGCTCATTGAACCCATAAGTTCTGATCGCTGTTAAATATATATATATAAAAAAACATTCTTATTATCTCTTCAAAACACCTTTCTATCATTATCATTAATAACTTCACGTAGGGTGAGTTACAGTAATCATCCAGAAATCAAAAATGAAAATTTCTGCATATCTTTACGTTTCAAAACCCCCTGAACGTTTTGGCACAAAAGTAATAGTTTTTAAGTAAACGAAGCATTTGATTTGAATGATTCAAAAAATATTTTACTTAATTACATTTTAGGACAAGCGATGGCGATATCGGTTAGAGCGTGGGCTAGCAGCAACTAGTCCCAGGTTCGCTGGTTCGATTCCCGCTACCGCCGTAGCCCGACATCAGGCAGCTTTGATGTCAAATTTCCACTTGGGGTTAAAGATCACAATATAATTCCAAATGGAAATCGTCCTTTGTGGACATAGCTGCAACTACAACTGTAAGAACTAATATCAAAAATATCCCACACATAAGAGAATGGTAAATCGATGGATTGCCTCTCATGAAATAAGTAGTCATAAGTTTTAACCAACAGCTTATAGAACATATAAGAGTTCTGATTGCTGTTCAAATAATTACAATAAAAAAAAATTTAAAAAAAAATACATTTTACAAAGCCTTGTCAAGCGGTTTTGGTGATGCCGAAAAATAATGCAAGATTTGACATTTTTGCCTGAAATGATCAATAAAAGTCATTATTAATTGATTTATACACAAATATACGATACGTAGGCAGGTGAACAAACAGACAAGTGGACTGGTTGACCGGTGAATAAATAGACCGGTAGACAAGTAGATAAGTAGACCAGTAAACAAATAGAAAGATAGACTGGACGAATGTCTGTAGGCATGTAGACAGATTCACAAACTAACAGGTAGATATATTTGTCTATCGCAGTTGTTCTGTCTACCATTTTTATTTACTTGTCCACCAGTTTACCTATTTACGAATTTACCTGGTTACCTGTTACCTGTCTACGTATGTATATATATATCCACTTGTCTAACTATTCATCTGTTTTCCTGTTAACCTGTCTGCCAGTTTATCTGCCTACCACTCTGCTGGTCTACCAATTACAAATTAATTAAAAAAGATATAATTACTATAATAATTCTTACAGAATAGGGATTCTTACAGAATAGTTATGTGTTTTTTTATATACGCATTATAAGAAAATAAAAAAAAAAGACCGAAAAAATAAAAAGTCTTTGGGGTGCCCAACCTCTATCTGTTGGCTTCATCAAAATATCCGAAAACCTGTCCGACAATTTACCTAACAATTTCCAAAATTTTCACGGCGATCGGACGTATGGTTGATGAAAAACGATATAATCACTATAATAATTATTACAAAATAAGGGATTGTAGTTGGTTTAAAATTTAGAGTTGCATGTGTTTCTTACATGCGCATTATAAAAAAAATTAAAAAATGAAAATTGACGAAAAAAAATGTTTAAATAGTATTCAGGATTGCCTAGGAATCCCTAGCTTTTGACTCAAATAAAAATATCCGAAAGCCTGTCGGGAGATTTACCTAACAATTTCCCAAATTTTCACGGCGATCAGACGTACGGTTTATGAAAAAAGATAATTATTCTAAATTATTCTTAAAATATAGGGGTTTGTGGTAGAATGTTGAAAGGGTTTTTTAGGGTTATCTATGTTATATATATATTAGTTATAAAAAAAATTAAATAAATTTGTAATAGGAGATTAAAATTTTAGGGTTATGTGTTTTTTTATATACGCATTATAAGAAAATAAGAAAAAATGACCGAAAAAATAAGAAGTCTTCGGGGTGCACAACCTCTATCTGTTGGCTTCATCAAAATATCCGAAAACCTGTCCGACAATTTACCTAACAATTTCCAAAATTTTCACGGCGATCGGACGTATGGTTCATGAAAAACGATATAATTACTATAATAATTATTACAAAATAAGGGATTGTAGTTGGTTTAAAATTTAGAGTTGTATGTGTTTCTTACATGCGCATTATAAAAAAAATTAAAAAATGAAAATTGACGAAAAAAAATGTTTAAATAGTAATCAGGATTGCCTAGGAATCCCTAGCTTTTGACTCAAATAAAAATATCCGAAAGCCTGTCGGGAGATTTACCTAACAATTTCCCAAATTTTCACGGCGATCACACGTACGGTTTATGAAAGAAGATAATTATTCTAAATTATTCTTAAAATATAGGGGTTTGTGGTAGAATGTTGAAAGGGTTTTTTAGGGTTATCTATGTTTTATATATATTAGTTATAAAAAAAATTAAATAAAATTTGGCTGAAAAAAAAATTAAAAATTTTCAAACAAAATATCCGAAAACCTGTCTCGGGTTTTACGTAACAATTTGCCAAATTTTCACGGCTATCGGACGTATGATTTATAAATGCATAACAATTACCGACAGACAGTCAGACATATCTTTGTATATATATATATAGATAGAAGCAGATATATTGTAACTGGCATAATAATAATTTTTGGAAACGTCTTAAATTGTTATAACTTGATCCAAATATCTATGGTTTACACATGTCTTTTAATTTGTCGTTATGGAATTAGATTGGCATCAAATATATATTCATTCACATTAACTCAAGGGATAGTCGTGTAATAAAGAAATAAAAGTCATGGTGAAAGAATATAAAGGAATAAATTTTATTCCTTCATATTACGACGTAGGTCATTACACATTGAGAGCTGGTGAAATAAAATCCCTTTATGAGTATCAAAGATCCATGTACATAAAATATTAAGAGATATAAATGAAATTGTAAGGGCTGATACCGTTTCAAACATAAACTATACCTAATATATATATATATATATATATATATATATATATACAGGGCCGGTCCTGCCTTGCATGCCATGCATGCAAAAAATGCGGGCGCACGCCTTAGGGGACGCAAAAACGAGCTTCGAAAACAAAATAGATTATAATAAACAATCTAACTTAACGGATTCGGAGACACAAAAAGCATACTCAGTTTGCAATGTGATATCAGTAGAAACAATTCATTACTCTGCAAATTAGTACATTATTGCTCTGCTTATTGTTACTTATTACATTTTTCTTCGTTTCAAGTTAATGCGAAATCAAAAAAGAAATGATCTAGCGTTCAATTCCGCAAGCGCAAACCTACGAAAATTTAAATTATTGGGCATTATTGACGAAATATTGCGAGCTGATTTAGTTTGAACGGAACTTGTTAAAAAAATAGATACAAATTATAATGGAGAAATATGGAAAATGGGAAGTCAGTGCTTAGAAAATGGCTTATTAAGACCGATAAACTGAATAGTAACTTTTGTTTTTGTTGAAAATGTTTCGCATCTGATGGCGCAAATATAAAAAATGGATGCAAAATATGTAATATGTAATTTCTTTGCATCTTTTAAAATACGTTAAAAATTTAACTTTAAAACAACAATCTGATATTTTGAATCAGATGGGAAAGTAAATATGAATACAATATGGTCCTTACGATATCAATAAGGAGAAGTTTACGATGCAATTTTGGATATTGTAAACAATGAAAAAAAAAATTAAAATAAAATTTAAAAAATCCAACATGAAAAACGAGTGTTATGTTTAAAAATGAAATAAGTAAACTGTTTCAAAACACAAATATTAATATTACACATATATATGTTAGAAATACTTGAAAATGTAAAATCTTTTATTATGGTCAACCCGCAAATCGCTTCGAATTTCTAAATAAAATTAAAATCAATGTATTTTATACGCTTTTAGATTATATCTAATTTTTGTGTACTAAATCTAGAATGATTAAAAATGGATTTAAAAAAATTACGTAAATATTTATATAATTTTAATGATAAATGTAAAAACAGGTAAAATTATTAGAGGGGGGGGGGCGCTAGAACAAATCTTGCATGCGGGCGCTGAGGACCCCAGGACCGGCCCTGTATATATAAATATATATATATATATATATATATATATATTTAATTACAAGATTTATTACAACTGTTAAATAAATAACATCTAGCAATAATGATAAATAATAACATAAATTTAAATAAATAAGAGTGCAAAAGATAGAATTTACATTAAAATAATATTTTTGAATAGTCTTGAATTTGATGTTGATATAATATATTCAATTTGAGTTTAAAAAACGGGCGTTACATCAAAATAGTATGAAAATGAAAATATGGGAAATTGTGTACGAACCGAATGATTTTTCAATCATACAAATCGGTTATTCCATACTATCGAAAATATCGAGGACATTTGTTTGAATCGTATAAATAAACTTCAAAATTAAACGTCTTGGTACGGAACCCAAAAAAAATTACAGTAAATGGGTACACATTATTAAAATCTCTATAAAATATCTGATAATTTGATGTACATATGTCCAATGAACATTTTTGATCACCAAATTACATTTTTTTTAACTTATTTTTATTGAGAGTCCATGGCCGCGGGACCTGTCTCCCCAAAAATTTGAACAGTTTTTCACCTTATTAATACAAGTAAAACGTTTTTTGAATTATTAAAATTGGAAGCTCCGTTCTCTTAAAAACTGAGTTACCGTTTTTGGCACTTTTTGCCCCGTATCTATGGAACGGCCAGACTTCCTTCGCCAAAAACAGGTCTAAAAATCGAATATTTTTGAATTATTCAAATCGGGTGTTCCCAAAATCGTCGACGAAAATTTGTATTTGAAGACACACACATAGGTACATCCATTTTTTCTAAGGTATGCCAAAATATTCAGAAACCTTTGAAACGTGAAGAAATATACAAATTTTCATTTTAGATTTTTGCGTTTACTATAACTTACCCTACGGGAAGTTAATAACATATTTATTAAGGAAAGAGCGACTAGTTTCCGGCAATCTCAGTAATTCTTGCGAAATAGGTCTATGTCATTTTGTCTTTTGTATAAGTATGTCATTTTGTCCGTAAGTGAACAAAAATGAATAGATAATGAAAACTCTATCAAACATCTGCCTCTATATCTAATTGTAATAAAAATGACTAAAATCATAAGTATTGGCATAAGTTTATTAATGTTAATAATAATTAATCTAAATAACAATAAATCAATCCCAAACAAATATCAAACTACTTGGTATCAGTATTGTGCGTTGAGGCAAGTTACATGAACTTTCCGACATATGTAATTAATAAACTTAGTCAATGAAATATAAATTAATTTATGAGTGATTAAAAGTATTTCGAGTGGATTTATCACACATAATTGAAAACGAACGAACACTCTATCGTTATACCAAGTAAATCGTCTAATTTTAATTTAAACAAAGGTCAAAAAACTACTAAGATTAATTAATTACTAACTAAGATTAAACTAATCTTAACTTATTATATCGCCAAAACTTATTATATCGCCAAAAAAAGTTTCATAAAAATCGACTTAAGTTTTTTTTTCAACAGTTATTTACAAGAAAACGGCTCGGTAGATTTTCACCAAAAACTAATCAGTATCCTTCCCAACTAAAATCTTTCGAACAGTTTTTGATTTTTTAAAATCGACTCGGTAAATGGACGAAATGTTTATTTTTTTTTAAATTGCAAACGATAGTCCTCATTGAAATACATCAAATGGCTTTTAAATAATATATAAAATTAATGGCGCCATAGATCGCTTGGCCAAGAATTATTTAAGATATAGTATTACACATGTATAATACAACAATATAATATAACAAAACGTTGTTAGGTATGGGTTTCGAACCCACGCTTCCAATCGGGAACCCTAGCTTCAATCTAGCGCCTTAGACCGCTCGGCCAACCTGACCACTTATGAGACCTTTTCTAAACTATAATTAGCTGATAATTACAAAACACATTAAAAATTTCAAATGCAAAAATTTTGCAATATTCAGCTGAGTTCCTGTATAGAACCATCGTTTAATGAATATTCAAATTAATAATATTATTCATGTCATTAAAAATTTAACTTTGTCAGGTGTGGGGTTCGAACCCACGCACCCAATCGGGAACCAGAGCTTAATCCTGAATTTCTGTATAGAACCACAGTTTGACAAATATGTCAAAAGCAAAGCTGGATGCAATCTCCTCTATAATTTCTATATAGAACCACCGTTTTTTGAATATTTAAATTATTAATATTGTACATATAATTGAAATTTTATTTTTGTCAGGTGTGGGGTTCGAACCCACGCTCCCAATCGGGAACCAGAGCTTAAATCTGGCGCCTTAGACCGCTCGGGCAACCTGACCACGTACGAGACATTTTTTCAAACTATAATTAGCTGATAATTGCAAAACAAATTACAAATTTCAAATGCAAAAATTTTGTATTATACAGCTAAATTTCTCAAAGTGAAACAATTCTCTTTTTCTAACTATAATGAACTTATAATTATAAAACAAAATATCTCAAAAGCAAAGCTATAAAATATGTGATACTTTGGTGTGCCTTTCTTATAACTCTTATTGGATCTCCGAAACCGCCTTCACAAAAATTTCATCAGTTCTTCATTTTTTCAATACAAATAAAATGTGTTTTGAATCATACAAATCGAATGCTTCGTTCTCTCAAAAAATCAGTTACCATTTTTGGCACTTTTGCCTCAAATCTTCAAAACGGTTTTTCCTGTCTTCGCCAAAAACTAATCAGCACCTCTATTCGCCAATACGAATCGAATGTTTTTTGAATCATTCAGATCGGTTGATTATGCTCCCCATATCGTGATAAAAAATTGTAACCAAACGTACACACACATATTTATATCTATTTTTTTAAAAGTATGCCAAAATGTTCAGAAACCTCTGAAACGTACAGTAATGCAAAAATTCCCTTTTCCGCTTATTTGCAATTATACAACTTTCCCTGTGAGAAGTTATGACTGAAAACGACTAAGTGTCGTTTAAGGAACTTCATCATGTATTCATTACTCTATATTTGAATAAAATTTACATTTATACACGTATCTTCAAATAATGATCAATATAACAAATTTTTTTGGTAGTTTTAGCCGTTCGGAGATAAGAAGCAAAAATGCAAAAACAATCAGTTTTTGAGAGAATGGCGCATCCGCTTAGAGTGATTTAAATGGATAGTGCCTGCGGTGTAAAGAAATGATAAAATGTTGTTTATTTTGTGATAAAAGTTTTCGCTCAAAAATAATCGCTTATATTATATTAAATAGGTACGACGATTAACTTTACTGTATTTGTAATAATTATTTGAGAATATAAAAACAATTGCTATAACTTAATGATAAAATTTTATTGTTGATTGATTATTTTTATTTCGCAAATGTTTAATTATTGTACTGGAAATTCCAGGAATTTTCCTTAAGGCACAATGCCATAATTCTAAATTAAAATTAAAATGTTTTCACTGAAAACGATCAATAACAAGTTACAGGTAAAAGATAATAACTTCCATTTTTATTATGGTTTATAATATTTTATAAGTGATGAAGAAAAAATGGAGATGTTGATAGAACCAGAGTCGATATAATCGACGCCAATATAAATGTATTAAACCAGAATAGTTTCGATGTGATGTCTTAATTTCATTGATCGAAATCATCACCGACATCGGGTAATTTCTTTTTAGTGCGTACACAGTTCATCCATTAGACTGCGTGTTCGAAATACAAAGATTATCCCGCATCTGTTAGGCATGTTTCTCGCCAGGGCTTTGAAATGAGGAAAGACTTTTATTTATTTGAGAGAATTTAGTATCCAATCTATAATCAGAAACTATTATATTTTAGAAATTGATATTTACTACAAAACTCATAAAAACTTGCATTGTTCAGATATTGCTTCAAATGTGGAGTTATTGCATCGAATTCTCCGCTAATTCATCTTTGTAAAAAAAAAACCCAGGCGAGGTAAAATCGGACAGCCAGGAGGTAAAAGCTTTTTACCGCTTTTACTGAAAAGGCCAAAGTCATATTTTTAACTTTCTTTCGCTATTCGCTGATTGTATGCTTTATCGACGTATCAAGTCATTCTGAATCGAATGAGACCAAATTTGGAAAAAGTATGTATGTGTGTGTTTGTGTATGTGAACAAATTTTTTGCCGTAAATCGACGTTTTCTCAAAAATTCATTACACATAATTAACAACGAACTAATACGTTGATATTCGATGTATCTCGATGAGGACTAGCGTTTATCAATTTTGCGCGATGATCAGTCAAGTCGTTTCTTTGTAAATAGCAGAAAAGTGATTTTTTTTGTCCAGCCCGCAGTTCTGATTCGATTTTGAAAATTCAAAAACTGTTCGAATGATGTTGGTTGGGAATCGATCTGACTAGTTTTTGGTAAAGATCGGCCGGGTCGTTTTCTTGTAATAAAGTGTTAAAGTTTTTTTGCGGTAGTTACCATAGTCTTAGAGATCATACTAAAATATAACGGCCCTACTACAAGTGGTTTAATTTTAAAAGTTCGTCAAAGTTTGCAGAAATTAAAATCGATTTTTTGGCGTTTGTCAAAATTAAACCTTTCATCAACGTTTGCTCAAAAACGCCTGAACCGATTTAAGAAATTTAAGTCATTTGATGTAACTCGATGAGTATTATCGTTTTTCTGTTTTGTGCGATGATCTGCCGAACCGCTTCTTTGTAATTTAGAAAAGAGTGTTAAATTTTTCGTCCACATTTGAGCTTTAAATAATCACAAATTGATCGAAAGATATTAGTTGGAAATGATAGTGATTAGGTTTAGGTGAAAATCTACCGAGCTGTTTTCTTATAATTAACTTTAAAAAAAAAAATTAAGCCGATTTTTATAGAACTTTTTTAGCGATATATATCATGGTCTTATAAAAGTTATTGAAATATTACGGCCTTACAATAAGTAGTTTATTTTTAAAAAATTATCGAAGAAAATGAGTAGTTTTTTGACGTTTGTTAAAATTAAAATTAGACGATTTATTTGGTATAACAATCGAGTACTTGGTCTTAATGAACATACTGAACCATTAAAATCCTATGGAAACTGGTTCAACTATAAAAATTATTGACTTGTGAAAATTTGCTTTTAGAAAATTCTCCGAGTTAACGTATTTGTTCGTTGTTAATTATGTGTAATGAATCTACTCGGAATACTTTTAATCACTCATAAATTAATTATTTTTTATTGATTAAGTCGATTATTTACACTTATCGGAAAGTTCATCTAACTTGCCTCAAGGCAAAATACTAATACCAACGAGTTTAATTTTAAACAAATATTACGAAAATAGCTACATTATTTTCAAATTTTTCAGAGATTGCACTGCATATATTAATCTTGCATTTCGACAGAAATAATCATCAGCTGAATTCTAATAACTATTTATTTAACTTATCTCTTGTAAAAATGCTTTTTTGTTTACTACATTGCCAAGATAAAAGCTCAGATGTTCCTTCTTACTCCACCCACATGTTAGTTTTTATAGAGGTAATATAAAAAAAACTGTTGAGTCTAACTTAAAAATAACAATATATCTTATAAAATATTTAAATTATGCAGGCCTAAAAATATATAGTTTCGTAAACTAAACAACAGTGCTTTTAAATGTTCAAACATTGCCGTTTATTTTCCTATAGCAAAGTTGTAAGAATGTTGGCTGTGCTTCCAAATATTGTTTTAAAAAAAACTCATACTTCACTTGATTCCGAGATTTAGGCGGTGAACCTATTTACCCGTGGGCCTTCAAGTACCGCTCTAAAAACACAAGCGATTTCATCCAAATGTAGTCTTTTTTGCTAAGTCTTTGATATTATTGATATAATTATTTATGTCAATTTATTTAAAATGACTTTTAAATTTTGAGGCTACTAATAAAGAAACTTGTAGATGCTATAACTAAACTGTTGATTCGAGCAATATTAAGATATTGCAAAGGATAGTTTCATAGAATGTGTACCTATATATTTTCACTTTTTGCACAGAATCATCTTACACAATTTCTTGATCATTCAGTATAACACTTGAGACTCAGATCGGTCGATTAACGTTATTTCAAACTTAGACTTGTGTAAATTATAATTAGACCTTTCAGAATCAAAATCTTAAACAACGGTTAGATACGCCCCTCCTTATACGAAAATGTTGTTGTTCACTGGCCTGGATGATAGTTGGAGCGTTCTATATTCATTAGAACCCGTATATCGGTACTAAAGTAGATATATGCGAATATTCTGAAATGCGTACGCTTGATTATTAATCAGTCAACTGGCGTATGAAATTACCTAAATGAATAAGCAGTGTAGTTGTGTACGAGATAAGCTCGTCAACATGTTTACATGTTTTGATATTATAGTACTATTCATCAGCGGATACGTCTAATATTAAATTATATTTTATGAAATTTTTGATAATTAATTTTATTTTTCAACTCAAGATTCTAACTAAATTCAAGAGTAATGATAGTGAATAGATAACATTGTTTATTTTGTTTGTTAACAGATATTTTCCCTAAAATATTTTCTTTTGCCTTGGAGTTTTACTATTTGCCATGGTAAGGGTAGAGACGGGAGCAAAGGTACAATTTGACTGTATATAGCATTTATACTGTGAAAACCGAACCAACTGCATTAATACAAATAATATTTACCCAATAGAACAGCCAAGGGGCAAAAAGAACCATGATTTTATTTTTAATTTAAAGAAATATTTTATGGAATAATAATTACAATAATTAATCAATGCGATGCAGTTAATTATTAGGTCAAACAATAAAAATGAAACTAGTTGGTATTGGTATTTAGCCTTGAGGCAAGTTACATGAACTTCCCGATATGTGTGAATAATCGACTTAATCAATAAAAAATAGATTAATTTACGAGTGGATTTATTACACATAATTGAAAACGAACGAACACGTTAACTCGGAGTACTTTCAAAAAGCAACTTTTCAAAAATCAACAATTATTATATTTGAACCAGTTTCCGTAGGATTTTAATGGTTTAGTATGTTTATTAAGACCAAGTACTCTATCGTTATACCAAGTAAATCGTCTAATTTTAATTTTAACAAACGTCAAAAAAACTACTCATTTTCTCAAACTTTGATAAATTTTCAAAATTAAACTTCTTGTAAGGCCGTAATATTTTAGTAAGTTCTATAAGACCATGATATATATCGCTAAAAAAAATTCCATAAAAATCGGCTTAATTTTTTTTTCAACAGTTAATTACAAGAAAATTGCTCGGTAGATTTTCACCTAAAACTAATCAGTACCATTCCCAACTGATATCTTTCGAACAGTTTTTGATTTTTTAAAATCGGTTCGGTAGGATGAGCTTAAATGTGGACGAAAAGTTTAACACTTTTTTTTAATTTACAAAAAACGGCTTGGCAGATCGTCGCACAAAACTGACAAACGATAGTCCTCAATGAAGTACATCAAATGGCTTTTAAAATTTTGAAATCGGTTCAGGCGTTTTTGAGAAAACGCCGATAAAAGGTCTAATTTTGACAAATGCCAAAAAACGATACCAATTTTTGTAAACTTTGACGAATTTTCAAAGTTAAACCAATTGTCGTATGGCCGTGATATTTTAGTATGGTCTATAAGACCATGTTATCTACCGTCAAAAAAAAAATCATAAAAATCATCGAAAAAAATTTTTTTAACACTTTATTACAAGAAAACGGCCCGGCCGATCTCTACCAAAAACTAATCAGCACGATTTCCAACCAATATCTTTCGAACGGTTTTTGAATTTTCAAAATCGATTCAGAATTGCGGGCTAAAACGTGGACGAAAATTTTTTCACTTTTCTGCTATTTACAAAGAAACGGCTCGGCCGATCGCCACACAAAACTGAGAAACGCTAGTCCTCATCGAGATACATCGAATGGCTTTTAAATTTTTAAAATCGGTTTAGCCGTTTTTGAGGAAACGTCGATTTACGGCAAAAAATCTGTTCACACACACACACACACACATACTTTTTCCAAATTTGGTCTCATTCGATTCAGAATGGCTTGAAACGTCGAGAAAACATAAAATTAGCGAATCGAATTTTTTTATGAAAACATAAACTTCTCCTTCGGGAAGTTAATAATCTTCTGAATATATATTTTTAATCATAATAAACAAAAACTTTCATCAACTCTTACTACTACATATGATACATTTTGCTTTAGTAGGTTTAATTTATCATAATCAAACAAATTGTATATTGAAATACAATTGAAGTGGATACAATTTGAATTTGAAATGCAAATTTTATGAGCATTTTTTATGAAAATAGCACTAGATACAACACTTATATGGAATTTGTCAGAAGTATTTATTATCAGAGATAGAATACCTATTAATATGCTTTATTATCTTTTGTAAAATTGCTTTTTGTATTTTATTGACTAGTCAATAATGTAAATGTTTAGTAACAAATTGTCATCAATCATCATTATCATCATTCTATAAAATTTCTCAAAAGTAAAACTTTCTTTTAATATTTCTTTTATTACAATCTTAGAAAAAAAAATTTATGTGTATACATTATTTTGATAGCATATGCCATAATTGAAAAACATGGTTTGTAGATACTCTCTGTTTAAGCTTAGCGTAGTTAATGTGTAAATTTGGTTCTCACTTTTAGTTCAATCTTTAACAATATCGAATTATAAAGTTGATCAATCAATTATCGAGATCGTTTATCAATTTTCTTTTTTACTTTTGTCTATTTTTTAATAATTTTGTACTCTATGCATCTACTTTAATAGACAAAATTTCATCAATCATGATTATTAGAATCATTTGATAGAATTCACAAAAAACATATTATAATCATTTGATAGAATTCATAAAAACGTCTTTATTATTAACTTCCCGGGTAGGGTAAGTTATTGTAATGGGCCCAAAATCGGAATTGAAAATTTTTACATTTCTCGACGTTTTGAAGGTTTCTGAACATTTTGGCATACTTCAGAAAAAATGGATGTGTGTGTGTGTGTATGTGTGTGTATGTATGTATGGATACAAATTTTCGTACGTGCGTACGGATCAACCGATTTGAATGGTTTAAAAAACATTCGATTCCTATTTATAGGGAAAAGAGCTGATTAGTTTTTGGCAAAGGCGCAGCCGTTTCGGAGATACGGAGCAAAGAATGCAGAAAATATAAATCGACTTTTTGAGAGAACGGAGTATCCGATTTGAATGATCTAAAAAACATTCAATTAGTAATTATTGGGAGAAGTGCTTATTAGTTTTTGGCAAAGGCAGGCCCAGCCATTTCGAAGATACGGAGCTAAATATGTAAAAAATGGCAGTTTTTGAGAGAACTAAGCGTCCGATTTAAATGATTCAAAGAACTTTGTGCTTGTCTTAACAAAATGATTGATTTTGGAAAAAAAAATTCCTTTTTAACTTCCCGAAGGAGAAGTTTATGTTTTCATCAAAAAATCCGATTCGCTAATTTTATGTTTTCTCGACGTTTCAAGCCATTCTGAATCGAATGAGACCAAATTTGGAAAAAGTATGTGTGTGTGTGTGTGTGTGTGTGTGTATGTGTGTGTGTGCGTGTGCACCAACAGATTTTTTGCCGTAAATCGCCGTTTTCTCAAAAACGGCTGGACCGATTTCAAAAATTTAAAAGCCATTCGATGTATCTCGATGAGGACTATTGTTTGACAGTTTTGTGCGACGATCGGCCAAACCGTTTCTTCGTAAATAGCAGAGAAGTGAAAACTCTTTCGTCCACGTTTTAGCCCGCAGTTATGAATCGATTTTGAAAATTCAAAAACCGTTCGAAAGATATTGGTTGGGAATCGTGCTGATTAGTTTTTGGTAAAGATCGGCCGGGCCGTTTTCTTGCAATAAAGTTTTTAAAAAAAAAAATTCGACGATTTTTATGATTATTTTTTTGACGATAGATACCATAGTCTTCTAGATCATACTAAAATATTACGGCCCTACGACAACTGGTTCAGCTTTAAAAATTCGTCAAAGTTTGCAAAAATCAGTATGGTCTTTTTGGCATTTGTCAAAATTAGACTTTTGATCGACGTTTTCTCAAAAACGCCTGAACCGATTTTAGAAATTTAAAAGCCATTTGATGTATTTCGGTGAGGACTATCGTTTGTCAGTTTTGTGCAACGATCTGCCAAGCCGTTTCTTTGTAATTTGAAAAAAACTTTTCATCCACATTTAAGCTCATCCTACCGAACGATTTTGAAAAATCAAAAACTGTTCGAAAGATATCATTTGGGAATGATGCTGATTAATTTTAGGTGAAAATCTACCGAGCCGTTTTCTTGTAATTGAATGTTGAAAAAAAGTGTTAAATTTTCGTCCACATTTAAGCTCATCCTACCGAACCGATTTTGAAAAATCAAAAACTGTTCGAAAGATATCATTTGGGAATGATGCTGATTAATTTTAGGTGTAAATCTACCGAGCCGTTTTCTTGTAATTAAATGTTGAAAAAAAGTGTTAAATTTTCGTCCACATTTAAGCTTATCCTACCGAACCGATTTTGAAAAATCAAAAACTGTTCGAAAGATATCATTTGGGAATGATGCTGATTAATTTTAGGTGAAAATCTACCGAGCCGTTTTCTTGTAATTAAATGTTGAAAAAAGTGTTAAATTTTCGTCCACATTTAAGCTCATCCTACCGAACCGATTTTGAAAAATCAAAAACTGTTCGAAAGATATCATTTGGGAATGATGCTGATTAATTTTAGGTGAAAATCTACCGAGCCGTTTTCTTGTAATTAAATGTTGAAAAAAGTGTTAAATTTTCGTCCACATTTAAGCTTATCCTACCGAACCGATTTTGAAAAATCAAAAACTGTTCGAAAGATATCATTTGGGAATGATGCTGATTAATTTTAGGTGAAAATCTACCGAGCCGTTTTCTTGTAATTAACTGTTGAAAAAAAGTGTTAAATTTTCGTCCACATTTAAGCTCATCCTACCGAACCGATTTTGAAAAATCAAAAACTGTTCGAAAGATATCATTTGGGAATGATGCTGATTAATTTTAGGTGAAAATCTACCGAGCCGTTTTCTTGTAATTAAATGTTGAAATAAAGTGTTAAATTTTCGTCCACATTTAAGCTCATCCTACCGAACCGATTTTAAAAAATCAAAAACTGTTCGAAAGATATTAGTTGGGAATGATGCTGATTAATTTTAGGTGAAAATCTACCGAGCCGTTTTCTTGTAATTAACTGTTAAAAAAAATTTAAGCCTTTTTTCATGGAACTTTTTTTGGCGTATACATCATGGTCTTATAGAACTTACTGTAATATTACGGCCTTACAACAAGTAGTTTAATTTTAAAAATTCGTCAAACTTTGCTAAAATTATTATCGTTTTTTTTTAAATTAGGATTGATGAAGTATATTATTTACACTTTTTTTTGATTAAGTCGATTATTTACACATATCGGGAAGTTCATGTAATTTGCCTCAAGGCTAAATACCAAACCAACTAGTTTTTTTTTAGTTTTTTTTTTAATTTTTTGTACGAGTATATCGAAAATAATTCAGATTTTATTTTTAATTCTGACTATAATTCTAATATACTTTACAAATAATTTCAACTTTGCAATTCAGTTTATATAATTCTTATAAATATTAAACAATGTTACAATATTTATAATAATCTATTTGAAAACATTCAGTATTCCTCGAACATTTTGTTACGGTACGGGAAGTTCCAGCAATTTGCCTTAAGGCACGATGCCATAATTGCCTCAAGACAGAATTCCACTTACAGCTAGTTTGTAATGCTTTAAGTGTTAAATTTAAAATGATTGCCTATATATTTGCAAATTTAAAAAAAAAACTTCAATAAACAAAGCTTTAACCAGTTTAAAACATAGATTAATAATGATTTTTAAATCAATCTTATAATTGATTTGAAACAATATGAAAAATATTGATTTTTATCGCTATTAAAATATAGCAAATTTATCATTGAACTAGTGGGGTGTATGGCATCGTGCCTTAAGGCAAATTGCTGGAACTTACGTATCGTAAGTTAATGATCGAGGAATATTAAATGTTTTAGAATAGATTATTATAAATATTGTAACATTGTCTAATATTTATAAGAATTATATAATCTGAATTGCAAAGTTGAAATTATTTGTTTAAAGTATATTAGAATAGAATTAAAATAAAAATCAGAATTATTTTCGATTTATAAAATTTTGAAACAATTTTTTTTTTTCCAAAATCAATTATTTTGTTAAAACAAGCAGAAAGTTCTTTGAATCAGTAAAATCGGACGCTTAGTTCCCTCAAAAACTACCATTTTTTGCGCATTTAGCTCTGTATCTCCGAAACCGCTGGACTACCATTTTTTGCACATTTAGCTCTGTATCTCCCAAACCGCTGGACTTGCCTTTGCATAAACTTATCACCACTTCTCCCCGTCATTACAAATTGAATATTTTTTGGATCATTCAAATTGGATGTACCGTTCTCTCAAAAACTCGATTTTTATTTTCTGCACTCTTTGCTCTTTATCTCCGTAACTGCTGGACCTGCCTTTGCCAAAAACTAATCAGCACATCTCCCTATCGATAGGAATCGAATGCTTTTTGAACCATTCAAAGCGGTTAATCCGTGCGCCCGAAAACGTGGACGAAAAATTGTATCCATACATACATACACACACACATACACACACACGCATACATTTTTTCTGAAGTATGCCAAAATGTTCAGAAACCTTCAAAACGTCGATTTCGATTTCGGTTTTTGGACGATTACAATAACTTACCCTGCGGGAAGTTAATGAACTACTTTCACCTTTAGGGATGTAGGAAAACCTTCTTAAAAAAAGTTTGAATTCGAAAACTATTTATTCTCATTCAAACTGAATTTTCACAGAATATTTAAAATTAAATTAAATTACATGTACTTAGAAGTAAAACTTATTGTATAAAATACCTATGCAAACTAAGAAAAACTATATTTTTGCAATAACCATTTTAATCGCAGTATCTAAAATTCAGTATGTTTTTCAGAGTCTTTTAACGATTTTCAAATTTTATTTTACTCGTAGTATCCAGTTATTCAGTTTGCTTGTTTCTGGAATTTGGTTTAACATAACTTTCAGAAAAACTTATATGAATTTGAATAAATAATTTCAATACGACTTATTTAAATTATAATTGGCAATGGCACGTGAGAAAAACCACCGGACAGTAAAAATTTATGAGTGATTTACATCGGTGTCATTTAAATTATTTTAAAATACTTCAGGCTAATCAACAACAGTTCAAAATATGTAACTTTATACAAATCAATTTAATTCGATAGGATTAGTATGCGGACTACAAACATCGCACGCTAAATCATTTTGGAATTTTCGTTTTCTACGCAACATTTATTTCAAGTGCAATGACTGGCGGACCAAGCCATTGCTCTCATATTCTAATGAATTGCTACTAAACTGGAGAAATATGTTGTTTACTTTAAAAAACTTTGGAAACATTGATTGATTTTAATAGCAGAACAAATTGAATTTAACAAAACAAAACAAATTAATCAAACAAAATTTTTTGCAACTATAGTAAAAATTAGTATATAACTATGATTTATATTTATTTTTTATTGCAGGATTCATTACATTTTGATTTTTTGAACTCTAATTGTTAAGATATTTGATTTTCAAAAATCGATATCTCATTTGGTGACTTTTCCTCCGTGTATCCGAAACGGTTGAACCTGCCTTATCCAAAAATATTTCTTGTGTTTGCATTCATACACTAATTTATTTAAGGTATTACAAAATGATTAAAAGCACTGACCGATCTTAATAATTAGAATTATTTTTATATCCATCATCAAAAAGTCATATCAAAAGTTGGTATTAAAATTGTATATTTACAATTTCAGAGGTCTTTTGTAAAGAAAATGTAATACATCGATTTTCAAATTTATTTCTCATTCGGTTAAAAATATTAAATATTAAATAAGTGGTAATTTCTTTCAAAGTCATTTTTTGTCGTAATAATAAATGATTTGATATGAATTTGCGTTGTTTTATTCATACTGGTCTTATCAATTATTTATATTTCTCAGCGTTAAAATATTTTACCCTAATTCTCAACTAGCCTTACTTAACCCTTTGGACTTGGAGTTGCTGGCGCGGTCGACGCATTTGACGCGCCAGCAACTCCGTGAGTATATTAGCGGAATATCTGTCATACGGCTTGGTAGGTTTTCTTGTAATTAACTGTTGGAAAAAGAATTTAAGCCGATTTTTATGAAACTTTCTTTGGCAATGTATATCATGGTCTTATAGAACTTACTGAAATATTACGGCCTTACGACAAGTAGTTTAATTTTAAAAAATCATCGAAGTTTGAGAAAAAGAGTAGTTTTGTTATCGTTTGTTAAAATTAAAATTAGATGATTAACTTGCTATAACGATAGAGTACTTGGTCTTAATGAACATACTAAACCATTAACGTCCTACGAAAACTGGTTCAATTATAAAAATTATTGATTTGTGAAAATTTGCTTTTAGAAAATACTCCGAGTTAACGTGTTCGTTCGTTTTTAATTATGTGTAATAAATCTTCTCGGAATACTTCTAATCACTTATAAATTAATTTGTTTATTATTGATTAAGTCGATTAATTGCACATATAGGGATGTTCATGTAACTTGCCTCAAAGCTAAATACCAATACCAACTAGTTACTTACTTTATTCACTTATTGTCAGTGTAAAATTATTTTTCATTTAGTTTTATTATAAATTCTAATTAATCTCTAGTCATTCTCAATAACATAGTTGCAAGAGAGCATACAGTGAACATTTGATAAAATGCAATTTGTGTATAGCACAGAATATTTTGATAATTTTAGAATCTTGAGTGAAAGTTTGAAATATTAATTCGTCGATAATACTGAAAGAACCAGGTAGTTTAGTTTTTATAGCTGTAACCAAAGAAAGAGTAAACAGTTCTCTACAATGATATGCAATGGTAAAAGCTTTTGTAATAGGTTTAAATGCGAAAGGAGAAAATTATACGTATTGCCCATTTTTGAAGCATAAATATTTTGATTAAACCCGATGAAACCCGCAGATTTAGATACGGTACGCAATATTGCTATAATTAACTGAAGCAAACAGTTTAAACCGAGGTTAAATTTCAGGGTGCGCAACATGAAGTTTGTTTTAGACTTATAATTGGTGATAGTGAATTTATAGTTTGATCCGACCCATTTAAATTATTGTTAATATAAATACCAAGAAAAATTGATATTATGACAAATTAAATGAATATTTGGTCAATATGATGGCGGTTTTTTGTATTTTGATGAATAACCGATTATAAATGATATCATATAATACAATATTACATTTCTTATTGATGTTTTAACCAAATTTAATATAATTTATATTCATATAAGAAGTTTCATTCTGATGATAACGTTTTATCCGCTGATAATATCAAACCTAAAACAAAACAAAGAGAAACTAAAACAAAAACTTAAAATCGGTTTAAAACAATTAAAGTTAGAAATATTTTAACAAATTTTTGTTTGAAAATCCATAACAAAAGTATTTTCTTTCGTTGTTACTTTTTTTAGTTGTGAGTTCTGCTGTTTTGTTTATGACATGAGACTTTAATATAATCTTTAGGTACATGTTATTTAATTATTTTATAAAATGTATTATTATTTTTATGATTCTAATATAACCTCTATAAAAGCCTACATTAGGTGGGGTAAAAAGTAGCAACTGAAACTTTTCCTAGGAAATGCGTAAATAATAAGAAAATAGTAAATTAACCTTAAAAATGCAATTTTAAGAGAGATAAAATAAATTAATAGTAATTCCAACTTTGCTGATAAATATTTCTGGCAAAATACCAGCTCAAAGATATATTTATGATACGATGCAATCTTTGTTAGAAACTTCTCATGAAATTTATACTTAGCGTTGTATGATGTAGCTATGATTTCGTAAAATTCCTCGAATTTAACATTAATGACTTGGATCTGCTTGCCCCTGGCTGTTCTTTTCTACCGAGCCTTTGGGGTAAAAAAAGACAGACAGTTTGATGATCGTTTTCATTAAACAAAATATCACATTTATTAAAAATAGAAATTACGAACTTGTTTTGTAAAAGTTTGCCAATACAATTACACTTTATTGAACGAATTCAGAAGCAAAATTTTTATTTATTGAAAGAAGATGGTATAAAACTTCTAATTATTTTTAGTGCATGACGTGGGATGGAAATATTTTCGGAATATTTATTTAGAGTAAAATTGTTTAAAAATAGCTTTTTATGAAGAGTATAAGAAAATTTAATTCTCGTAGAAAAAAATATGTAGAATTATCAATATTTGAGTAGATTGGAATGATTAAAATAAATGCTTTGTGAATTTCTTACTTTATAACTCACTATTTGGGAAGTTTTAGATATTTTTTTTGAGTTATTAAAGAGATCCTTTAAAATGAACTGATTATGAATCACAATCAAGTCAACCGACATTGAAGTAAATTGATTGAAACAAAAAAAAATATTTTTTACAAGCCTATATAATCTATTTTGTCTTAAATGTGTGTCTTCTATAAATAAATAGCAATCCTAAAATATAACATGATGTTTTCTTCATTTTCATAGTCTTCTTATCTTTGGTTAACCGCATACATCGTGATGCAATATTTTCGAATGAATGATGACTATAAATATTGCAGAACTTATATCGCCGTATATTGCAAACTAACATAAATATTTTTGTTACATCCATCTGTCATACATTGTAAATGAAAAATGTTTTCGTGTTGACATTTTTATATGCATTTTGGGTTTCTCAGATTTTATGACTAGCATTATCTTTAGTACGGCGTTGTTTCCGCTTCATTTGATCTTTCTCCCCGTGCTGCAATAAAAATGCAATTTGAATTAAAGAGTTTATGACGTTAACTTAACATTTGTTCTCGGAACCATTTGTTTTGCAGTAATTCCGAAAAGTACGTTTCGCATTTTTATTTTTATTTCATTCTTCGAAGCCGCAATTGTAACAATTCGTTATCAGTCAACATAGCGCATAGCGGAAAAATTATTTTGAGTTATGAATATTATTATAAAGACATTTTTAGTGTAATAATTTTCTATACATATTAATAGTTGGTTTGAAAAAGGTAAACATAAAATATGTAAGAAATCATAATAGATCAAACTATTTTGTGAAATGGGACAGCCAGGGAGCAAACAGATTCAAGCTCTTATTTTTAAATTCAAAGGAATTTCAAGAAAATTCAATGAAAATATAAATTTCATGGGTACATTTTTACAGATTAACTGTATATAACTTTGATCTGGTATTTCTTTGGAAATGGTCATCAGCAGAGTTGTTTTTTTTACTTATTTATTTAGTATTTTTATTGTTTACACTTTTACCAGGCCCAAGTTTTTACATAAATATAAGTTGAATCTTAAAAATAACAATACATCTTATAAAGCATTTGGGTAATGTAGACTCAAAAATTATATTAAGGTCTCGTAAACAACAGTACTTATAACTAAAAAATAGTAATAACGAAAGAAAAACTTTTGCTGTAGATTTTCCAGCATAGCCGTTTATCTCCCGATAGCAATGTCGTAAAAATCAAGGTGATATACCTAGCTAGTTATACATCTTTTCCTTCTACTTTCAAATATTTTTGTCATTTTTTTTTTAACTTTGGTGGTGGATGTTTTTATCCGCGGATATTAAAGCCTTGCTCTACCCTATGTATCAATTACCTCTTAAACATGTAAATTTTTCTTTAATTTGTAAACGAAATATTCACATTTGGACATAGAAAACTAATTTTAAAATAAAATTATAATTTTTGAATATCACAGACAGTATGAAGTGTTTTTTAATAAATTCTATCATGTTATAGTTAAAAGTTTCTGTAATGCTAGGTACTACCTCAAAGAAATATTTTTTATTAATTTCTTTATGCTCACTTGGATTCTAGAATCAAATTTTATATAGTTTACAATTGGAAATTCACATCCATACACAAAATTGGAAATATTTTTCACTTTCTACAACCTCGTGGGTTTAATAAATATGAATGATGAACTGTATTTAGTAGAAATAAGACAAAAAGTATAAATTAAACTAGCTGTAAGTGGAATTCTGTCTTGAGGTAATTATGGCATTGTGCCTTAAGGCAAATTGCTGGAACTTCCCGTACCGTAACGAAATGTTCGTGGAATACTGAATGTTTTCAAATAGATTATTATAAATATTGTAACATTTTGTAATACTTATAAGAATTATATAAACTGAATTGCAGAGTTGAAATTATTTGTAAAGTATATTAGTACTATAGTCAGAATTAAAAATAAAATCTGAAATATTTTCGATATACAAAAATCTAAAAACTAGTGGGGCGCATGGCATCGTGCCATAAGGCAAATTGCTGGAACTTCCCGTACCAAAAATTTTTTTTTTTTTAAAAGTTTAACATTTTTGAAAAAAATATACTCTGACAAAATAGATTTTTGAGAAAAAATTTTTGACAGAAACTTACTTTTTGTTGAAAAATTTATTTTGAAATATTTTGGAAATTCTGAACTTTTTTTCAAAGCAATCGTACTGCTTTAAATGCATAGAGACTAAATATTGAAGCGCGTAAGCGCCGCGTCGTCGTCTAACGGAAAAACATTGGTACGGAACCCATAGGAATGTAAACAAAACTTATACTTATTGTTAAAATCTCAATAAAATATCTGATAATTTGATATGCATATGTCTAATGCTTAATGATTATTGTTGACCGCCAAATGTTATTTTTTTTAGTTTTTTTTTACTAGATCTCTGAAACCGCTAGACCTATCTTCATGAAAATTTGATCAAATCTTCATCCTGTTAATACAAGTAAAATGTTTTTTGAACTATACAAATCGGACGCTCCGTTCTCTTGAAAACTGAGTTACCGTTTTTGGCTCTTTTTGCCCCATATCTTCGGAACGGCTAGACCTGCCTTTGACAAAAACTAATCAGCACGTCTCCTTATCAATACGAATCGAATGTTTTTGAATTATTCAAATTGCTTCATACGTGTTCCCGAAATCGTCGACGAAAATTTGTATCCGAACACACACACATGCACGCACACACACACACACACACACACACACACATACATCAATTTTCTCCAAGGTATGCCAACATATTCAGAAACCTCTGAAACGTGAAGATATATAAAAAATTTCATTTTCGATTTTTTTGCGATTACTTACCCTATGGAAAGTTAATTATAAATAAATCAGTTTATCATCTCCAGAACATTAACAATCGTCATTTCATTTCGAATCAAATTCAAAAAAAAAAAATAGTTGCAAAATTTACACAAAATTGAATAAGTGCTCCTTCATAGTCACAGTCTAAACGCATTTGCAAATAATTCTGTGCGACATTTTCACTTATACTGTGCTCAGCTTGGCGGCATTTTCACATTTTTCAATAATTTTCACAAAATTGGAAAAGTGCTCCAATACACAAGCAGTCTAAACGCACATGGGTAAACATTTGTACCAGAGTGGCGCTTAGACTGTGCTTAGCTTGGGTGATTTTTTGAATTTTTAATCCAAAATTACAAAAAAATTTTTTGAAAAAAAAATTAGAAACAAAAATTTTTTTTTCCAAAATCAATTATTTTGTTGAAAAAAGCAGAAAGTTCTTTGAATCATTTAAATCGGACGCTTAGTTCTCTCAAAAACAGACATTTTTTTTAAATTTAGCTCTGTATCTCCGAAACCTCTGGGCCTACCTTTGCCAAAAACTAATCAGCACATCTCTCTATCAATAGGAATCGAATGTTTTTTAAACCATTCAAATCGGTTGATCCGTTCTCTCAAAAACTCGCTTTCTATTTTTTGCACTCTTTGCTCCATATCTCCGTAACGGCTGGACCTGCCTTTGCCAAAAACTAATCAGCACATCTCCCTATCAATAGGAATCGAATGTTTTTTAAACCATTCAAATCGGTTGATCCGTGCGCCCGAAAACGTGGACGAAAAAACGCGGACATACAAAACACACACACACACACACACACACACACATCCATTTTTTCTGAAGTATGCCAAAATGTTCAGAAACCTTCAAAACGTCGAGAAATGTAAAAATTTTTGATTTCGATTTTTGGACGATTACAATAACTTACCCTACGGGAAGTTAAAAAAAAAAAAATTGAACAAATTTTTTTTCCAAAATCAATTATTTCGTTAAGACAAGCAGAACGTTCTTTGAATCATTTAAATCGTACGCTTAGTTCTCTCAAAAATTGCCATTTTTTACATATTTAGCTCCGTATCTTCAAAATGGCTGGACCTGCTTTTGCCAAAAACTAATAAACACTTTTCCCAATCATTACTTATTGAATGTTTTTTAGATCATTCAAATTGAATACTCCGTTCTCTCAAAAATTTGATTTCTATTTTCTGCACTCTTTGCTCCGTATCTCCGAAACGGCTGGACCTGCTTTTGCCAAAAACTAATCAGCTCTTTTCCCTATCAATAGGAATCGAATGTTTTTTGAACCATTCAAATCGGTTAATCCGTACGCCCGAAAACGTGGGCGAAAATTTGTATCCATACATACATACACACTCACACACACACACACACACACACACACATCCATTTTTTCTGAGGTATGCCAAAACGTTCAGAAACCTTCAAAACGTCGAGAAATGTAAAAATTTTCAATTCCGATTTTCGGCCCATTACAATTACTTACCCTACGGGAAGTTAATAAGCAAAAATTAAATGTTTGATCCTTAGTTTGAAATCAAATGTAAAAAATGGAAAATCAAAGTACTTTTGCTACTTTTTAAATTTTATAGTAATAAATTATAATTTATTGCCGAATATTGTATAGTGCGTAGAATGCACGAATAGGGAATATAATATACTGCAGAACTAGATTAACGGAACTAATTTTTGTCGATAGACATTCGGATAATCAAAATCCGGATAATCGAATGTATGAAGAATAATTTTGGATATTTATTAAAAATTACAAATACATACATAGAAATCAAACAAAAATCATTTAGTATGTAAATATAGTCTTTCACATTTTAATGTGGTAATTATTAAATTTGTGTTTTCTGGTCTTACGAAAATTTTAGCCGCATTTGAAGTACAAAGTGAATTATGCGATAGTGCTCAATAGATAAATATAATTATTGTCTTTAGAAAAAAAATTCTTTGAATAAAAGTTATGTCGACTTCCATAAAAGCAAAATTTGATATTTTATAGAATAATGTCAAATTACATTCCACTATATAAATTAACTAATGTAATTCAATAGAACATAGTATAGGTACTATATACCATTTACTAGGTTGAAGCAGATTATAATTGCCTACTTGTACAGAATAATGAAAAAGTTAAGTTTTTATTATACATCCAATTTTATTATATCAACTTAAACCACCATTCGACCTTACAATGAATCAAACTTAATCCTTGAAAAGGTTTTGTGAAATTGTTATTGAAAGTTTGCGAAACAAAAACGATTTGCTTTTTATGCGAGTTTTTACGGCAGTTTGCTCGATTTCATTATACGAGTTCCATTTTTCGATGCAATTTTAAGGTTAATATAGGAATAAATATGCATTACCTTATATCATGTAACGTTATATATACGAATACGTATATATGTATATATAAGCACGATTATGTAGGTAATTCATATATATATATATATATACGAAGACTATTTGTAATTCATGTTGCAAGTAGTAATAATAATGATTACACCTAAGGAAGCGAGATATTGTTTTACTCATTCATATTGGTATATTGATATTGTAACTAATTGGATTTAGATGTTACAAAACTAATTAAATTTAGTTAATTTAAATTCCTAAAGAATAAAAATTTAAAAACCATTCGATATATCTCGCTGAAGACTATAGTTTCTCAGTTTTGAAAACTGTTCGAAAGATAATGGTTGGGAATGATACTGATTAGTTTTAGGTACAGATCGACCGAACCGTTTTCTTGTACTTCACTGAAAAAAAAATTTTTTTTTGATGATTTTTATGAGACTCTTTTTTACGATAGATATCATGGTCTATCAAATTTTAAACATTCACCGAACTTTGATAATATATTATAGTCAAAATTTGTGTTGAGAGTTGCTTTTGTGATGTTTTAAGTCAAACATTGTCAATTCATTAAAATGTGGAATAATACACGACAATTTTCTGCTTTAGAGGCTTAAAAATCGTTTTTTTACAAAATTGTCTTCTAAAACTAGCCAGAAATATATCCTTAAAATTTCAAAAACAAATTTGAATTATTTTTGGAGTTACGGAAGAAATAGGGAGCAAAAGTCGAGCACGTATACGAACGGAACGAATACTTCGAAGCGCGATTTCTCGGTTTTTCATTTTTTTCTATTCTTCCTAATTGGCGAGAAAGATAGAGAATAAACTGAATGTCCTATCAAAACGAGATAGAATTCATTGTATTAAGAATTGAATTCTCTTCTAGTTGAACCTAAAAATCTTTAAAAAAAAGTTATAATTAACCCACTTTTTAAACCATCTAAAGTGTTTTTTTTTATAATTTTTTTAAGTTGCAAAAAATTTGTGAAATTCTCACTTTTTTTCTAGAACTTTCAGTTTCAACTAGAATTTATACTATTGTAAATATAAGTCTATTGTAAATATAAATTTGTTTTGTTTTTTTTTATTTCGAACGGAAATTGTGACCTGCATCTTTTTCGAAATTCTTAAACAACGTGATGCTTCGGTAAAATGCTTGTATCCGGCATATTATGACATATATTTTGAAAAAAAAATTTGAGAAGGTTGTTGAGATATATAACAAGAAACTTGAAAGTTTCGTTTCAATTAAATATTTATTTTATTTCTTAAAGCTCCAAAAAGCGAATTTTTGAAATCTCTAAAGCAGGGTGTGGGTAGTTTTGCAACTTCTTAAGACAAAATGCCACTTTCAACTAATTTCAATTATTATGATAAGATAAATGTAAAATAATTACTGCAATGCCATCTTTTATCATCAATCACTATAAGTAACAACAATAATATGGACTGGAATAAAAATAATACATTTTACTGATAATATATGGGTGATCAGTTTTATTATGAATATCGTATGTGTGTTTCTCGAACAAGCAATTTTCCTTCACAATGCTTATAATAACACAATCTCTATCATGATATATGACTTAATTTAAATATGAGGGCACATTATATCAATGGGATTTTTATTATAATAAAGCACGATCCGCGACTATTATTTATGTATATATTATATCATGAATACTATTCTACCAAATGACAATAT
>NW_020539726.1:1863652-1886802 GCF_003426905.1 Ctenocephalides felis
TAATGCGCATGTAAGAAACACATGCAACTCTAAATTTTAAACCAACTACAATCCCTTATTTTGTAATAATTATTATAGTGATTATATCGTTTTTCATCAACCATACGTCCGATCGCCGTGAAAATTTTGGAAATTGTTAGGTAAATTGTCGGACAGGTTTTAGGATATTTTGATGAAGCCAACAGATAGAGGTTGGGCACCCCAAAACTTTTTATTTTTTCGGTCTTTTTTTTTATTTTCTTATAATGCGTATATAAAAACAAACACATAAATATTCTGTAAGAATCCTATTCTGTAAGAATTATTATAGTAATTATCATCTTTTTTAATTAATTTGTTAATTGTAGACCAGCAGAGTGGGAGGCAGATAAACTGGCAGACAGGTTAACAGGAAAAACAGATGAATAGTTAGACAAGTGGATATATATTACATACGTAGACAGATAACAGGTAACAAGGTAAATTCGTAAATAGGTAAACTGTGGACAAGTAAATAAAAATGGTAGACAGAACAACTGCGATAGGACAAATATATCTACCTGTTAGTTTGGAATCTGTCTACATGCCTACAGACATTCGTCCAGTCTATCTTTCTATTTGTTTACTGGTCTACTTATCTACTTGTCTACCGGTCTATTTATTCACCGGTCAACCAGTCCACTTGTCTGTTTGTTCACCTGCCTCGTATCGTATATTGTGTATAAATCAATTAATAATGACTTTTATTGACATTTCAGGCAAAAATGTCAAATCTTGCATTATTTTTCGGCATCACCAAAACCGCTTGACAAGGCTTTGTAAAATGTATTTTTTTTAAATTTTTTTTATTGTATTATGATGAACAGCAATCAGAACTCTTATATGTTCTATAAGCTGTTGGTTAAGACTTATGACTACTTATTTCATGAGAGGCAATCCATCGATTTACCATTCTCTTATGTGTGGGATATTTTGATATTAGTTCTTACAGTTGTAGTTGCAGCTATGTCCACCAAAGGACGATTTCCATTTGGAATTATTTGTGATCTTAAACCCCAAGTGGAAATTTGACATCAAAGCTGCCTGATGTCGGGCTACGGCGGTAGCGGGAATCGAACCAGCGAACCTGGGACTAGTTGCTGCTAGCCCACGCTCTAAACCGATATCGCCATCGCTTGTCCAAAATGTAATTAAGTAAATATTTTTGAATCATTCAAATCAAATGCTTCGTTTACTTAAAAACTATTACTTTTGTGCCAAAACGTTCAGGGGTTTTGAAACGTAAAGATATGCAGAAATTTTCATTTTGATTTCTGGATGATTACTGTAACTCACCCTACGTGAAGTATTAATGATAATGATAGAAAGGTGTTTGAAGAGATAATAAGAAGTTTTTTGATATATATATATTTAACAGCGATCAGAACTTATGGGTCAATGAGCTGTTGTGATGAATTTCTTACCACTACGTTATTATAGATGGAAACCCAAACAGTTGTCTCATCTTTATATGATGAATTTTATTAATACAATATTGTAATAGTGATGAATTTCTATTGGTGCCGTATCAGGGCTGTTTTCACTTGGAAACATATTGTTATCTATATTTCCAAGTGAAAACCGTTGTCACTACTGTTTGACAACAGGCTCCTCGAAGAGGATTCGATCCTGGGACCCTGATTCAGGTCAGTCGTTCTAGCCACTTACCTACGAGTGAGATAATAAGAAATCGTTATAAAATTATAACCCCCAGCATTATATCATTCTATACTTTTATTTTATAACATTTACAACTGTTTATAAAATATCTTAGTGTTTTGTGTAAAACTTATAATGGATTTTAAAAAATCATACTTTTGCTCGTACTGTACATATAATTAGTTTTGTCCATATCATTATGAATCCAGTGATTGCGCATAAGCCTCCGCGTTTTACCAATTTCGCTTCCACGTTTGTAATATATTCCGATAACGATACTCTTTCGGAATCCATGATAAAGAAATATTGTTCTTTCCGAACGATTTCGTATTACCATTAAGTTCTATGTTCTTACATCGAATATTCAATACTGTTTGAGATACCGTAAAGTGAACGCATGACATTATAAAGATATATGGATCTCGATCATCGTGTTTCGTGAGAGTAATGCATTATATTCTTATTTTCCTCGTTGGGAGTTTTGCCATAGACACAATACAATGTGCGGACGCACATGCACGCAGGGACGAATCAAAAATATATGATTAATTTTAGCTTTTAAATATTGATAGAAAAAAATAATAACCAATTTCATTATTAACTTAGGGTTAGTTAGTAGTATCAGTTATAGTAATCGCAAAAAAAATGAAAATTTGATAGTGAAAAAAAAATTGATTGATATTGACAAAACAAACATGCTGTGTTAAGTTCATGGCAATGTCAGGTTTATCCGTTCTGGAGACACGGTGCAAATGGCAGCAATCGGACGCTTCTTTCATTCACAAATGCCATACTTGTTACTTTTCACCCCGTATCTTTAAACGACTGGACCTGGAACTGTGATAAAAACTAAACAACACGTCTCTCCATCAATACTATTTGAATGTTTCAAATCGAATTATCCGTGCTCTCGTAATCGTGGACAAAAAATTGTATTCAAACACATACACACATACATACAACATACACAACACACGCATACATCCTTTTTTTAGGGCATGCCAAAACGTTCAGAAGGTAAAGATATATACAAAGATTTAATTTTCGATTTTTTGCGATTACTAGAGCTTACCCTAACATATTTTGTATGTAATAAATAAATTAATCTTTCCTCTTTGATGACTATTACACGGTATTTTATGCACTGTAATGAGAAATATATAAATTTTCTAATATTACATTCTACAAATAGTTTATTAATGACACCAAATATACGCTAAGTTTATAATTTGTTAGCTATAGGGTTGTGGTTAAGAACGTTAGCAAGCAAACCTAAGTCTCGAGATTCGATACCAACTTTGCTATCAAGCAGTGTGATATCAAATTACCGCTTGAGTTAATTTGCCTTTCGTGGGCATTGCTGTATCGCATAGAAGCCGGCACGATTAGATTCACATAAATAGAAAAATACAAGACAAGTAATTGACCGTCGGGTTCTCCTCTCGACGTAAGTTGGCGAACACATTGTATATGCACGTTTTAATGAACAGCTTTATACTAATTTTTGTAATATAAAATAATATTTATGGAGCAATAATAAAAAAAATCTCTAAATTATATTTTACTTAACAAATAATTCTATATATTTCAAGCAATCAAAATAGGTACTTATATAAAAACCACACAAGTTATTAAAATTGGTTAAAAAATCATCAAAACCATTAAAATGGAGTGTGCACATTGCATTTGTTGTGTTTTCATATATTGAATTTTAATTTAAAATTAAGCAAATCTCCAGGTCTTTTTGTTTATTTATAGTATTTTTCAGTTAAACATGCTCTAATTTTATTTTATTTTACATTATTCGCCGCTAAAAAAAAGAAGATATTTTATTTCATATTCAATGCTCTTTTAAAAGGACAAAATATGTATATTGTTTAAAAATCTTTCATTTGAAAACAAGATTAATCTTATATGGTCATGGTCTCATGTTATTAAAGCAGCATTTCTTTTTAGTAACTTATATTCTATTCGATCATATTGCAATAGTTATTAAACTCACCTATTTTAAATCATTATTTTCACTGTAATCACATCACATAAAATGAATATTAAATGCACCACTTTCTGAATTAATAATTCTATAAAATATTAAGCAACATGATTAATATATATTTTAAATCAAATTCTAAGCATTAATGTTATTTCATTTATAGAAATATCTTGCTCACTATCAGTTCTGAGAATATTGTAATAATACCAGCAAATTGTCATGCAATTTAAATGACTGCATTTTTATATATGTAACTGTAAATATTGTCGAATATTATGTTCAGAGTTGAATCGGTCAATAATCGATAAAATTATTTTTTTATAAATATCTTGGCCATAAAAATTACTAGATATTTAAAATGAATAATCACTTTAAACGAATTACTAAGACTTATATTAGTGCAAATTTATTTTTTGTATAAAAACATATGTTTAACAATAATTTATTTATAATTATATTTCATTTTTATGAACATTTGTATCAAATGATTTTCTATGGTTTTTTTATAATGAACTATTTTCCTAATTCAATATATGAGGTGTACAATAAGCGCTTCCATATTTTTTACACAGACTTTAATGGCATTAAATATAGAATTAAGTTTAAATTATTGTAATTGTAATATTATTGTTATCATATTTATATGTGTTAAGACTGCCTATTGTTTTATTTTTCAATTTTAAATTTATTTGGCCCCGCTTACTCTGAGCATTTAACCACAAACAACATTTTTATTTATTTACATTCTATACTAATTTTTATATCATATTCAATCTATGTATATCCTATTCTATAATCTTCTTAATTTTTCTTCTGCTTATTTTCTTCAATTTCTGCTTTTTCATATCAAATTTCTAATTCTATTCAACTCCTATCTTCATTATAATTTTGTTTTCTTCATTCTTTTTTTAATATCAGCAAATTCAAATATTTTTTTCTCCTTAGTCTTAATACAATTCAGCTATTTGAATTTCGTAATGCCTATTTTTCCTAATTTTTATATTCAGTTTCTACTTAACAAATACAATTTTATTTGAATTCAAAATAACACATATTTTTTTCATAAACTCTAAGTCATTGACAGCAATCGATCCGTGTGTATGAATGAGCTATGCTCGCCCATTGTTTTCGCGTGGCTCTAACTGAAATTGCATTTTTATTAACTTCCCGAAGGAGAAGTTTATGTTTTCATCAAAAAATTCGATTCGCTAATTTTATGTTTTCTCGACGTTTAAGCCATTCTGAATCGAATGAGACCAAATTTGAAAAAAGAATGTGTGCGTGTGAACAGATTTGTTGCCGTAAATCGATGTTTTCTCTATAACGTCTGGACCGATTTTAAATATTTAAAACCCATTCGATGTATCTCGATGAGGACTATTGTTTTGTGCGACGATTGGTCAAGCCAAGTTTCTCTGTAAATAGCAGAAAAGAAAGCCCGCAGTTCTGAATCGATTTTGAAAATTCAAAAACCGCTCAAAAGATATTGATTGGGAATCGTGCTGTTGATTTGTTGCTAGAGACCGGCCGGGCAGTTCTCTTGTAATAACGAGTTAAAATATTTTTTTCGACAATTTTTTTTTTGACGGTAGGTACCATAGTCTTCTAGATTATACTAAAATATTACGGCCCTACGACAACTCGTTTGGCTTTAAAAATTCGTCAAAGTTTCCAGAAATAAGTATCGTTTTATGGCATTTGTCAAAATAAGAACTTTCATCGACGTTTGTTCAAGAACGCCTGAACCGATTTCAGATATTTAAAAACCATTTGATGTATCTCGATGAGGATTATCGTTTGTCAGTTTTGCGAGACGATCTACCGAGCCGTTTTCTTGTAATTAACTGTTGAAAAAAAAATCAAACCGATTTTTATGGAACTTTTTTAGGCCATCATGGTTTACTGAAATATTACGGCCTTACGTCAAATAGTTTAATTTTAAAAATTCAACAAAGTTAGAGAAAATGAGTAATTTTTTGACGTTTGTTAAAATTAAAATTAGACGATTTACTTGGTATAACGATAGAGTACTTGGTTTTAATGAATATACTAACCATTAAAGTCCTACGAAAACTGGTTCAATTATAAAAATTGCTAATTTGTGAAAATTTGCTTTTAGAAAATACTCCGAATTATCATGTTCGTTCGTTTTTAATTATGTGTAATAAATCCACTCGAAATACTTTTAATCACTCATAAATTAATTTATTTTTTATTGATTAAGTTGATTATTTACACATATCGGAAAGTTCATGTAACTTGCTTCAAAGCAAAATACCAATACCAATTAGTTTACAATTTTTTATTGTTTACATTATCAGGGTAAAGATTTAGTTGATCCGTTTTACCCCACTTACATTAATCAGCTATAGAAACAATATAAAAACACTGTTGAATCGTACCTAAAATTAAAACTAAATCTTAAAAAACAATTAAATATGTAACATACAAACAATAAAAATTATATAAATGTTTGGTGAACTAAGCAACAGTGCATACAAATAAAAAAACTAATGTCAAAAGAAAATACTTTTGATACAAATTTGCCTATATTGCCGTTTATCTCCTGATAGCAACGTCGTCTTCTTTTTCACTCTACTACCAAATATTGTTGTTTAATTTTTAACTTCACTTGTTTTTTAGATAGATGGACCTATTTACCCGCAGATCTTCAAGTCCCGCTCTATCCTATATATCATATTATCACTTAAATTCTCTTCTTTGTAGTGATTATCGTATCGCATCTCTTGATAGTGATTTCATATAGGGAATATGAAATATTATTGGCCATATATATTATCTGATCGTAATATAGAAAGGCGTCCCATTACATCTCTGAGAAGTCATTCGTACATTTTACTATGTAGCATCGTGTTCTTCAGGACCTACAACGTCGTGGGGGCAAGTGATCTGACTTAGTAGAGTACAACATATGTGGATGTGCGAGGGACGAGATGCTCAAAACGAGATTATCATAACGAAATGTATTCCCATCGTGTGGCCGCTCATAAGTCGTAAATGCGAAAAGCTTTTGTAATGCCTTGCACGACGCCGAATGACGCGGCTTCCAATGTTCCATAAATCGCAACGGATTGCTTTCTTATTTTTAACCTCATACATTAAAATATGAAGGGTATGAGTTTGCGTTATAAACAAACTATTAGAACAAACGTATCGAATAAGTTATAGCTTATGATTTAATAATCAACGAAGAGTGAGAAAAAGAAATCTTGCAATTAAATTCGAGTGATAGTCAAGAAGACCATGTGAAATATCTCGGCATATATCTCGATAGAAAACTTAATTGGCGAACTCATATAAAAAAAGAGACAACAGCTTGAGATAAAAGCCAAAAAGCTTTACTGGTTACTAGGAACTAAATCCTAACTAAGCTCATACAATAAGCTACTTTTATACAAAACTTTATTCAAACCAATTTGGTGTTATGGTATACAATTGTGGGGCAGTGCTCATAAGACTAATATAAAAATTATACAGAAATTTCAAAATAAATTTTTGAAAATTGCCTTAGGAGCTCCAAAATATGTTCCCTACTGATTTCATGCCGACACGAATACACCTACCATAAATGAAGTAATAACAAAAACAGCACAGAAGTATAGAAACAAGCTAATCAATCGCCCAAATACATTAGCAAACTCATTGATAACAGAGAACTATACAAGAAGATTGAAAAGAAAAGCGCCACTGGATTTAAGCCATCAACTCTCCTGAAAAAAAATATGGAAACAACTTAATCATTATTTATAAGAAATTATTCAATATGTATTTAAATTATTATTATTCAATAAGTAAATATTGTGAATTTTATATCGAAAGGAAAAAACAACTACTAAGTTGTTTTTTCCAACATGCCAATGTAGTATACAATGTCCCTTTTCGGCGGACTATTGTAAATTCATTAAATTTAGTGAATGTCCTTTACTGGACAGTTGTAAATAAAAGATTTAATAAAAAAAAAAAACGAGTGATAGTCAAATTTAAATAAATCCTACATGCAAATCACAGTTTTTGTAGATAAGACACAAAAGTCTTTAATTTCGATCTGGATTTGCTATCCTAAATTTTCGACAGAGAATTGTGCCCAGATTGTAACAGACTGCTTTCTATTCTTGGTTCTATTCAGAATAAGTGAGTGTAAAAAGACAAATAATAACAAGGTGTGAGTCGCATTTCAAGCTTCAAAAAAAATTCCAGATTTATAATAAATAATATAACTAGTGGTGCATGGCATCGTGCCTTAAAAAAAATTGCTGGAACTTCCCGTACTGTAATGAAATTCAGCATTTTACTCGAACTTAATATTCGAGAAATATTAAATGTTTTCAAATAGATTGTTATGAATACGGTAGCTTTCATTATTCTTGTTTTATAGACAATGTATAAGAGCTCATGAATTGGACGACGACGATTATATATGTTTACAGAAAAGTAAATAAACAAAACTTAATGAATGGGACATAAAATGAAGGACATTTTTATAAGAATTAGTTTATATAATTCAGAATAGCTAAGTTAACCCTTTCGACTAGGATGCCGGCAAAATTCATGTAAATCTCGGAATTCGCGAGTGGAAAGTGTTTAAATTATTTATCTGAAGTATATAAGTGAGCTTTTGAACTTTAGCTAGGCTTATAATTAAAATCCGATTTATTTTCAAAAATCAACAATTTTTGTAATTGAACAAGTTACCGTAAGACTTTAATGGTTTAGTATATTCATTAAGATTAAGTACTCTATCGTTATATCAAGTAAATCTTCTAAATTTAATTTTAACAAACGTCAAAAAAAACTACTTATTTTCTCAAAATTTTATGAATTATTAAAATTAAAATACTTGTCGTAAGACCGTAATATTTCAGTAAGTTATATAAGATCATGATCTATATCGCCAAAAAAATCTCCATAAAAATCGGCTTTAATTTTTTTAACTACAAGAAAACGGCTCGGTAGATTTTCACCTAAATCTAATCAGTATGATTCCCAACTAATATCTTTCGAACAGTTTTTGATGTTTTAAAATCGATTCGATGAGCTTAAATGTGGATAAAAAGTTCAACACTTTTTTCCAAATTTCAAAGAAACGGCTTGGTCGATCATCGCATAAAACTGACAAGTGTTAGTCCTCATTCAGACACATCAAATGGTTTTTAAATTTCTGAATCGGTTCAGGCGTTTTTGAGCAAACGTCGATTTTGACAAATGCCAAAAAAACGATACTATTTTTTGCAAACTTTGACGAATTGTTAAAACTAAACGAGTTGTCGTAAGGCCGTAATATTTTAGTATGATCTAGAAGACTATGGTATCTACCGTCAAAAAAATAATAATAAATATCGTCAAAAACAATTTTTTCAATACTTTATTACAAGAAAACGGCCCGGCCCGATCTCTACCAAGAGCTCATCAGCACGATTCCCACCAATATCTTTCGAGTGGTTTTTGAATTTTCAAAATCGATTCAAAACTGCGGGGTAAAACGTGAACGATTTTTTTTTTACTTTTCTGCAATTTATATAGAAACTAATCGTCGCACAAAATTGATAATCGCTAGTCCTCATCGCAATACATCAAATGGTTTTCAAATTTTTGTAATCGCTCCAGCCGTTTTTGAGAAAACGTCGATTTACGGCAAAAAAATCTGTTCACACACACACACATACTTTTACCAAGTTTGGTCTCATTCGATTCAGAATGGCTTAAAATGTCGAGAAAACATAAAATGAGCGAATCGGATTTTTTGATGAAAACAAACTTATTCTTCGGGAATTCAAAAATGAGTTTTACTAACTCATAAAATTGTCATGACAATTTGACGCCACCTATTATTCCAAATTTTAATAATCTTAGTTAAATCACTTTTCGTATTCATATAAAATGTAGGATGTTCGTTAATACTTTAAACTTCATCATCATTTAAAGTTTAATCATAATCATAAAAAAGTCAACGATTATTTACGAAAATTATCAGTCCTGCCAGTCTATGATAAAGATATCCATTAAGTTATAGTAATCGCAAAAAAATCGAAAATAATTTTTCTTATACTATATCTTTATGTTTAAAGGCCTTCTGAACATTTTAGCATATCCCACATTTAGAAAAAGTGAATGTGTGTGTGCGGATACAATTTTTTGTCGGCGATTTCAAGAACACAGATTAACCGATTTGATTGATTAAAAAAACATTCGATTCTAGTTGATAAGAAGACGTGCTAAAAATACTTTTGGCAAAGAACGGCCAAGCTTGCTAATGTTTGTAAAAGTGTAGGACGTGGAATAAAATATAGTCGAAAATCGAGAAGTATATGAAATGAATGAAAATACTAATAAAATGAAGTGGAAAGTGTTATATAAAAGATAACGATATATTTAAAACAGATCTATGATATTATGTTTAGAGCGAAACTCCTGGAATATATTATGGTAGGGTATGATTTTATTATAGCAGCATTATTATGTTGGTATATTGATGTTGCTTTAGTTTATTATTGGTTTCCATGCAAGAGCAAGTTAAACTACATAAAGTACATACTTTCTATTTAATACACTATTATTCTTATGTTAAGTTACTTATTATTTTATACGTATAATGTATCCAAAAATTAAATATCATATATACTGTTAATAAATGTCAATTTTACTTTATCGTTAACAAATTAAGTTACTTATTTTTTGAATTAAACGAATATTTTCAATTTTGTTTTTAATAATATGAATTTGCATCAACAAATATAAGATAACAATGAAAAATTACATCGAATTACATTAGTTCAAATGTAGCTTTCTTTCAAATTCAAGACAGAAATTAAATGGTGTATAGTGGGAGTATAGCTTTAAATCATTGAAAACCTAAAAAATATTGTTTTTGTTATAAATTATAATGAATTAAGAAGTAAACGAATACAAAGAGTCTAGACACATCTGTATATTTAGTCTAATATTCATCTTTGATGTAGAAATAGATTTGTTATGATTATTCTAGCTTTGATAAACTTTGATACCAGCAGGCGCAAATATAATTAGGACATTATATGAGAAAATAATTTATTTTTAATATCAAGTTTTAAAATTAAATTTTAATAAACATTTTATGATTGGGTTACCACCACAGTTTATTCATCACACATTTAGGATATCACAGTTTATTTACGATAATTTAGTAATTTAGTATACTAACTATATTCGAAATTCGAATAATATTCTATAAAACTGTTCTATTTGCCCCCTACATTTTGAAAATATAATGCCATTTTTAACACTAAACCTACCAACGACGGTCAAATTGACCTGCAATTAAAAAAATGTCTTTTTTAATATTTAATTCAGATACTGATTGATATGTTTAATCGATATAAAATAATAAGAAAATCATGAAGTCTCATCTAAATTTATTTTTAAATAATTTTTTGAAGTTTCATTTAAATTTTTGTTTAAATAATTTCTATAAGGATATACGAATTATCGGTAAGTTTAGTGTTAAGTATTACTTTAAAGTGTGGAACATTGTTACAAAAAAAAATCAAATGACAAATTGGCGACAAATATACTAATTTAACCAAATACAACTAGCATAGATATAAAATATAAAATACTATATTTACATAAAATTGTAAAGTTGTTATATAATTATGAACTTGCTCGATGACAACGGTTTAATGATGAACACTTATAAACTTGCTCAAACTATATACCAACATTATAAAAATAAATTCAGCAATCCGGAGAGATTGCATAACACCTCTCCCCTTAATAGGATCTTAGTATTATTATACCGCTGCCACCAATTTATTTAGTTAATGATAATTTTGGTATAAATAAAGATTCTTTAAGATTTATATATGTTTTTATATATATTTATTTATTATACTGGCGATTTTTTTATGAGAAATGCCACTATTTTAATTAGTGGTAAAGCCAACGTAAGTATTTAACTTTATGTGTTATGAATGATAAATTCATTGGATATTTATACGTCAAACTAGCTGTATCCATTCACGCTTTGTCGTGTTTTATTTTCAATTAAAAATTTGAATAAACATTCATATTTTCTACATTTAGTCTACCAGTATTCTTGTCTTTCAGTCCACATGTCCTTATGACTGTCTGAAGAAGAATTTATCATCTGTCTACATCTCTACCTGTCTACCAGTTTACCTGCCAACCAATTTACCAGCATACCATTTTACCTGTCCACCAGTATACCTGTGACCTATTTATAAGTCTACCATGTTCAACAATTTACTTGTTTATCAATTTACCCGTTTACCAATTTACCTATCAACCTGTTTATCAATCCATCATTTTACCCGTCAACCAATTTACAGGCGATCGGACGTTTGGTTTAAGAAAAAAGATATAATTTGTACTATCAAACCTTGTAAATGATTCTTACAAAATAGTGGTTTGTGGTAGGAGGTTAAACATTTAAACTTATGTTTTTTTGTAGAAGCAATATAAAAAAAATAAAAAATAAAAATTGAACAAAAAAAATTTAAAAAAATTAAAAAAGTCATCGGGTGGTCAACCCCTTTTCAATTGGCGGAAATTATCTAACAATTTTCCGAATTTTCACGGCGATAGAACGTATGGTTTATGAATGCATAACAATTACACATACACAGGCAGACAGACTTACATCCATTTATATATATATATATATATATATATATATATATATATATATATATATATACAGGGCCGGTCCTGCCTTGCATGCGGTGCATGCAAAAAATGCGGGCGCACGCCTTAGGGGGCGCCAAAACGATTTTCGGAAATGAAATTTATAATATATTATTCACTTTTTTCAATATAAAATGTAGAATACTTAATAGGTTATAATAAACAATCTAACTTCTATGAATGCGGAAACGCAAAGAGCATATTCAGTTTGAAATGTGATATAGTAGAAACAATTAACCGATTAATAACTCTGCAAGTTAGTAAATTATTGTTCTGTTTATTGTTTAATATACTTATTACATTTTTTCTTCGTTTGAAGTTAACGCAAAATCGAAAAAAAAATTATCTAGGGTTCATCACCTAGGCGCAAACCTACGATTTAAATTAATTATTGGGCGCTATTGATGAAAAATTGCGAGCTGATTTATTCGAAACGGAACTTGTTAAAGAAATATATACTAATTATGATAGAGAAAATGAAAATTGGGGAGTCAGTGTTTGGAAAATGGATTGTTTATTAATATTATTAATATTAATGGATGATTGGTTATTGAATTGTAACTTTTGTCTTTGTTTCAAAGATGAACTTTGAACGTTGAAGACATGCGTGGTTATGATCATAAAAAATCCAAAAATGACTTTGGAACAAAAATTGTTGAGCTTTTTTCATACCTAGTGGTGCTATACTCTAAATTTAATTATTAACTATGCAAAAATAATACAGATACAAATACAATAAGTTTTTTTTTCAATATTCAGGAAATATGTAATTTATTTGCATCTTTTACTGATCTTTGGTCAATACTTTTAAAATACGTTGAAATACGCAAAAACAAATCTTGCATGCGGGCGCTAAGGACCCCAGGACCGGCCCTGATATATATATATATATATATATATATATATATATATATAGATAATATAAAAATCGTAATTACAATCACAGACTCCGCGAAGAAATAACACTCTTGTTTTCAATCATGCGGAAAACATGTCAAAATTCTCGTCACGTGCAGACACTTCAGATGATAAAGGAAAAAAACATGTTCATTCAAAATAATATTGTTGTGATGCTCAATTTCTTCAAACTACATACGCAAATATCGTATATCATTTATGTGATTCATTCGACATTCATAGCGGTTCCGCGACCCCAATACAACGGCGAATCAGCAGTCGGCGCTATGCATCATGTTTCCATTGAACCGAAAATAGAGATCACAAAACACAGACACCGCGCCGACTACGATATAAATAAATAAATGAGGAAAAAAGAATTGAGAAAAACAAAAATACAAAATACAATGAAATGAGAGTTTGGTTGAACCTGTTTGCCGAGCGTATTAATTTATTAATACTCAAACCAAGCACATTCTATTGTGTAACATTGTACTTTTGAATGTTCCGAACTTCATATTTGTCTAATTTCTTCATTTTTAAAATATTCATGATTAATTCCATTTTTATGCTTTTCTTTGGAGATATTATAACATATCTACATATCTGGAGAGCTAGGGGTTATTTTTAACAGGGATAACTAGTAACAGGCGTTTTTTGATAGGATCTTAAACGATATTAAATTCATGTCTCTATTGGACATGTAAATCGACCTGCATAATACTTTTATAGCTACAGTGCCGCAGGCCGACGATTAAACTTAAATAAACAGAACTGTGCAGGTCCGTCAATTTTGACAGGCAATATAAAATGTATCTACCATAAAATTTCGGTGTGCATTATTATTGTCAATAACAGCAAAGGCGTTGAAAGAATTTCCTAAGAAAACGATTGTTTTAATAACCTATATATTTAATGCCATACTCAGAGTAGAGTATTGGGCAAAATCATTTAAGACTGCACAAATATTAATGATTCCTAAAAAAGGCAAAAACTTGACTAAGGTATCTTCATATAGACCAATATCCTTGCTTCCCGTAATATCTAAACTGCTTGAAAGGATCCTTTTGGACCAAATCAACAACGAGCTTCTTCCAGATTCCCCTATCATCAATTTGGCTTTAGACGTGAACATTCGACCACACGCCAAGTTCACAGAGTTATTGACACTGTACACAAGTCATTTGAAAATAAGCAATTCTGTAGAGGTGTCTTCCTGGATGTTCGACAAGCATTCGATAAAATTTGGCACCCAGGACTTTTATATAAAATAAAAACATACAAAATAATGTCAGGGGTTCTACAAGGTAGTATTTTTGGACCCTTCTTATATGTTTTATACACAAAGGACCTCCCATTACTTGAAAATCTGACACTTGCTACATTTTCTGACGATATTGCCATACTAAGCACTAATCACAGTGCTGATCACGCTTCCCGACAAACGCAAAAACATCAATAAACTACAAATGTGACTTGACAAATGGAAGATTTGCATAAATGAAACCAAATCAGCTCATATCACATTTACCCTTAGAGAGAGTTCGTGTCCTCCAATTTATTTAAATAACGTCCAGATTCCGAAACAGAACATAGTGAAATATCTTGGTCTCCATTTAGACAGCAGACTTACTTGGAAAAGCCACATAAAAACAAAAAAGCAGCAAATAATGATCAAAATGAAAGAATTTGATTGGCTACTGCGTAGAAAGTCTAAGCTCTCTGTTGCTGCTATATAAATCAATCATTAAACCAATCTGGATCTACGGAATTGAGCTCTGGGAATGTGCTTACAAATCAAATATAGCTATAATGCAGAGAACTCAGTCAAAAATTTTACGTGCAATACTTAATTCTCCTTGGTACGTTACAAATGAAACCATTCACAGCGATCTCAACATGAAAACAGTGCAATTAACGTTCAAAGAATTTAAGGAAAAATACAAACGTAAACTGGAATCACATTCAAACCCATCAATAGGCGACATTATCCAACCATTTGGCGTTAGAAGATTGAAACGTCAATTGCCTTTAGATTTAGTCTTAGATTAGCTTCAATATATCATTATCTTTTTAATTGTTAAACTAAGAAGATCTCTGGAGTTCTTCTTAGACATCGCTCTCAAATATTATCAATTTAGCTTATAGGAATTCTTATGTATTTCTGATTGCTGAATAATAGTTAATAAATAAAAATTATTATTGTCGACTAATTTTAAATTTCAAATATATCAATCTTTGATATTGTGTAACAATCTTTATGATTGCTAAATTGTATAAATGGTTATCTTGATCATTGTAAAGCAATCAAACCTGGGTCAGTTGAAACAAAACCTTGGGGCTAGTTGTAACATTCAAAAATTATATGCAGATTCAAGTCATTGAGTATATATTTTATTTGTATTAATTATAGTTTTTGTTGATGTATAAAAAGTACTACTTAGAAATGAGTCAATTTTCTTGAAAATTGAGTAAAGAATAAATTAGCACAGGCATTATTGTCGTTACCACTTGCTCCAGCAGAATGTATAACTAGCCCCAATCACGGGGTAAGAGTAACAACGCACGTTTCCTATAAATCGATTAATAGTGAAATAATGAACAACAGTTGTGGAATTATTTTTGCTTCATTCGGTAGAGGAACAGTTACAACAACTATTTCGTAGAATTATAATCAGAAGATAATTAACTGTTACAACAAGCCCCTTGCTCCTCTATGTATATTTTTGAATAAAATCTTACAAAGCATAATTGCAAAGCAAAAAATTAAAAATTAATACATCAATAACAATTAATGTTCAAAGATTAAACATTAATACCTTAAGAATTCGTAAAACGTACATATTTTGGACTAGTAATAAAAACTGTCAGTGATTGTGAATTAATCAGAATAGTTATATTGAATATTCACATTGTTTGACAATACGATATAATAATGCATGTGATGCAAATTTAATTTCTGTATCAATACACGAAATAATCAATAATTACTGTAATTTTAGTGCCACGTGCTATTGCCAATTATGCACATTACACAGTCCTTATTTTGTACCAAACCAACATTCTAGCTTTCCATTTATATACTCAAACATGAGAATTAACTATTGGAGCTCATCGTAGTGTAATGGTAAAAAAACATGTACAAACTAGTCTCGGATTCTATCCAAATTTAATTTTAGGCCTATAAATACTTAATTTGGATATAATATTTCGCTATTTACGCCAATCTTAATAATTCGATTCATATCAAAAATTCTGGGAATAAGAATATAACAACGGTTTTTTCCTATTTATAAATTGTTATCTTTGCAAAATAAATAATGATCAAGGATGATGACTACTGGAATTTGTACTCTTTCATCTGTTACAGAGAGCATTCCAATATTTATTGGCAGATTCCAGTCGAGAGTTTCAGACTTGATACCACCCTTGGACAGTCTGATGTCAAGCAGTAGTGACATAGGTTTTCACTTGGAAATACCATATTTATGATTTAGTGAAAATATGCCTTCCGGTTATAGCGGCAATATCCCTATTATAAAGGCGCTCATGAAGTTGTCCTCTAATAGCGTTTAGTATTATAAATAAAGTATATCTCTCGTAGTAAAGATAATCAAGGATTGCATTCTAATAATAAATTCGATCTAAGCATTTTGTAAGATAAGCAATCTGTAAGAGTTGTGATTGCCGTAAAATAAATACGGTGAAATAATTAATAATAATAGGTTCAATTTATACAATTTATATTTTAAAACTGATATAAATATTTGAGAAGAGCAGAAAAGAAACGAACATATCCAAACAAGTTCGCGCTTCTTGCGTCACAAAAACGACTGCCACGCGTCATTCACATTTAATCAGCCGTTCCTCTGCATATCCCGCGCGGGCTGCAAATAGAATACTGTTAGGTATTGTTGAGCAAATTCAATTATGCAAGGCTTTTTTGAATAATTCGTGGTATGTAAGTGCCAATTTTTCTGTACAAATAAAATGCAAATTGTGTGTTCCACAATTTGAACCATTGAATCGAGATGATTTAAATATTTCAAATAATTGGGGGAAGGAAGTACAGTATATCAACCATGATAGACCTTTAGAAAAATATTGCCAAAATAATTGGTTTTGTTACGTCATTAATTATACTTTATATTCGGTCTATTATCTATATCGATGGTTTTTAATCAGATAAAGAAAATTAGTAGTTGTGCCTTAAGTGCTGGATGTTTCAACCACTTATTTATTTTTTTTAAATGTCATAATTTTTTTTTTTTGAGAATTTTGAAAAAATCAGATTTCTTCACGAAATGTTAAAGCTTAAATATTATTAATCTTGAACGAACCCATAGAAATGTAAACTAAATTAGTACTTATTATTAAAATCTCTGATAATTTGAAGTGCATAGGTCTAAAGATCATTACTGATTGCCAAATTGTTTTTTTTTTTACTTTTTTCACTTGATCGCCGTAACCGCAAGACCTGCCCTTCCGAAAATTTTATCATTTCTTCATTATGTTAAATATATATATAATATGGTAAAGTAAAATGTTTTTTGAATTATCGAAATCGGATGCTCCGTTCTCTCGAAAACTGAATATCCATTTTCTGCACTTTTTCCGAAACGGCTGAACCTGCCTTTGCGAAAAACTAATCAGCATTCTTATGAATAGGAATCGAATGTTTTTTGAATCATTGAAATCTTGAAAATTTGTATCCAAACACACACACATCCATTTTTTCTAAGGTATGCCAAAATGTTGAGAAACCTTTGAAACGTAAAGATATATTAGAATTTTCATTTTTGATTTTTTGAGATTATTGTAACTTACCCTATGGGATGTTAATAAAAAAACAATTATACTTTATGGTTCATTAACAAATAATAATATTTAAATCGTTCATAGATGTAAATGTTACGATGGTTTGAGTTGACTTTAAATATTTTTTTAGAAACAAGCACAATTTCAATGTATCCAAAAAAATCATAGAAATATCTTACCGTAGAATTGCTGTTTAAAAGAAAGGTGTAAATGGCATCTGGGTCGCCCTCTTGAGAAAAATACTAGCTTAAGATGTACGATAGTAAACACATCTTTCAAGTTACTATCTTACACATTTTTAGGCTTATCAATATTGAATTTAGATATTTTATTTCGCTATTTACGTCAATCTTAATTATTTTATCCGTATCAAGGCTCCGGAGTAATATTAGTTTTTCTATATAAATAGAGAATCTCTTATATTAATCCGAGGGATTTTCAAAGTCTTGATTCTTAAGAATTGAGATTTCATTACAATAATCTTTGCAAAATGAATAGAGAGCAAAACTCTAGTGTAATTGGTACTCTGACAAAAAAGTACTTACAAAATTCGTGCTCTAATTTTTTACATTTCGTGTTAGGTAATCGAATTCTTAAAAGTACAAAATACTGCTTTCTATAAAATTTAGAGTTCATAACATTAAAAATAAATAAATATGCTAATAAATTCAAAATTATTAAATTTAATCAATCTCAGAACAGTAATATTTTTTTTAAACTTCAGTAAGCATTTTGATATATCATCTATATATATAGAACTTATTTTAGTTGGAGATATATTTTGACTCTATTAGGGAGCAATTTTACATTACTTTATAAAAACAATTCAATCATCTTATATTACTTTAATTAGATGTTTATTAAAGATAAAATTTCTGAGATGAAATACATTCAGTCAATATATTTGTGCAGTGTTATTCACCTAGCGAAAAACATATTTTTAAACTACTTATGACAAAAACAATTATTTGTTATGTTATTCTGGTAATATTGTTTTATTCACTCATTCCAAAACCAAAAACACTATATATAATACTACCTCAACAACAACCTACCAGTACAATAATATAGTAAAAGAGACTGGGTACGGTCGTGTCACTTTTTTTATAGATCAGCCATAATTTTGTTAATTTACCAGTTAGCAGATAGAGGCGTAAATTAAATGGCATTATATATATATATATATATAATCTTACCACTTGTCTACGTGAAAATACTGAAGTACTTCAAATACGATGGATTCTTAAAATCGAATCATACAAAAAAGGGAGAGTGTCACAACCGGCTACGCTTCCATGGCGGTTTTGACAGTCATAAAAACAGGTTAAAAAACAATAGGTATAAACACAAAAATGGTTTATATCGAATATCGACTTTTGTTGTCAGAAATATGTAACACAACACAACATAAATATTTAAACAAAGCTTATGAATATAAAAATATATAACAAAATATAAAAATATATTAAAAAACATATTTTTTTAAACAAAGTTAACAAGAAATATTTGTGTTTTTTTTATATTGAAATTTTTTTCCTTTATCTTTCGTATTTCGTTTTGTCTTATTGTTAGTTAACACGTTACAACCGTACCCAACTCATATTTTTGAGAACAAATCATCGTTATGACAGCTAAATTATCTACGCAAAAACTAATTGCTGGTAATTAACTACTAATGGTCAACATATAGCAAAATAACAAACAAATATTATTTTGATATAAGTTGAACTATCTATACAGATAGATATGTTTGATATATATCTATCTATATATACGTAACAAGTTTTTTTTCTATTTATTTATTTTTATTGGCCTCACTTACTCGAGCATTTAGCCACCTACATTATTCTATACAATCATATATCCTATACAATCTTCAATTTTATACTATCTTCTTCATATAATCCTATTCTTTTTCTATACTTCTTAACTTATCTTCATTCTTCTTTTACTATCTTCTCATTTCATCTTCTAATCAAATATTTCTTCTTCTTCTATACTTCTCATTTCTTCTTCTAAATTCTTCTTACTTCAATTCATTTTTAATTCTAATTTTCTAATTTTTATACTTTTTGATTTTACATACATATCTTTTATTACAATTCATAATTCTATTATTATTCCAACTTAACTAGTTAATATTTTTTCAAATTCTTGCCGGAGATTCGAACTCGGAACTTCCATCGGGAACGCTACTCTTGAGCTACATACGTAACAAGTATTATTAAAAAAAATCGATTGGAGCAACATTTCAAACAAACAAACAAACATAACAAACTGTTGCTGTTCAAACAAACATACATTTGATAAAGTTTTAAATTTATTAACTTCAACATGAAAACATTTTGTACATTGCTTGCTTAATATATTTTTGAACCGCGAATAATTGTTTAATCGAGCTGATAATTACTATATTATAATTCTAACATTTTACTATGTTATGCAAATTATAGCCATCAACGCACAATCAATTAATTATTTGTACACTATTCCCAACACGACTAGCTCGTGACGCATCACATTTAAACACATTAAATCGATCGTATTTTCGCCATATTTTTTTCATTTCATTCCAATCGTTTATCTCGGAGCAAAATTGTAATTCAAAGTGTTTACAGAGAGTGAAATGAAAGTCCTCTCACATGTCATATTTATCAGCGTTTTTTTTTTCTGAAATAGCAAGTGGTCAACTTTCTATAAGACCACTTTCATCTCAGCGACAATCGATTGCATTGGAACAATATTTTGACACGTAATATCCGCTTGTATTGCGTTTGCTCTATTACGCGCCAAGCGACACGTAGATGAAAAGGCAAGGTCGAAACTTGCTTATTTACCATATAGGCTGAGAATATGATCACCGTCGAGCTAGAATGTTTTTGATGTTGCCATTGGTCAGTTCTATCTACGCACAATCATTATCACTCTACCGCGTTGTATTAATGCAGCCATTTCAAATGCCAAATGCCATTGAGATGTGAGAATTTATATGCTAATCTAAAAATAGATATTTTTATTGTACAATAATTATGGTATTTAACTGTGAATAATATCGGAGAAAAGCCAAAGGAATTCTGGATGTGATGTTGATTATCTTTGTTACTTATTTAGAGAAAGCTCAAAGCGAAGGAAAGCAGTAACCATACACCGTCAGTGCGACTTCGAACACCGAAAAAGTTTTGGCGAAACTTTTGATTTGACGATTCATAGAGGATATTAGAATTTTGAAAATTTGACCATTAGAGGGAAGTCCCCGAGTGCCGGACAGCTAAGGTTATTTATAAATATATCAAAAAATATTTTATAAAATGTTTATTAAATTATGATTTTTGTTAGATAACAAAGTTAGAAATCAAACTAAATTAACAAAACCGCAATCTTTGCTAAAAAGTAATTAATACTATCAATCAAACTTTGGTAACAAAAAATATGATTTTAAACAGAGGCACCTAGTACCGGACATTTCAAAATGACCTGCATTGATAACATATGTAGCCATCTCCACACTCGACATGTGTTTGCATATGTGTTTTTAACGAATGTTCTTAGATAACGCAAAAAAAATCACTATTTACCGATGCTCTCAACTGGAGGATTCATCATAAGATTTTAATTCTTTGACTAGGAAATACGAAGAATGGGGGTATGTTGTGACCATTAGCACTCAGACAGAACAAAATTTAATAATTGGAATAAATTACGAAAATTCTCACAAAAAATATCAATAGTGTCCGGAGCTAAGGGACAGACATTTTCGTTCATTTGATGGCACCTACTAAAATTGGTTAAAAAATTTAATAATATTTTACCATTTTATGGATAACAATCAAGTACAACTTTTATCTTTCCATACCACTAAAATGTAAATGCATAAATATGCTACAATTACTTAATTGATATTTAGGTGACGCAGTGATTTTGCGCCTAAAACAGGAAAGGATTGCTCTCGCCGTGGCTGTGTGTGCGTCACAGGCGAGGCTTGGCACGTGATCCTGTACCTGTGTGCCCCCCATGCCCCTTTCACTTGTATTTTGAAATGAAAAGATTCATACTCGCTTAAATAATACGTATTAAACAGAGTGTCCGGTGTTTGGGCCGTCCGGCGTTACGGGACTTTCCCCTATGTCGGAAAATCAGTCGAAATAACAAATTTCTCATTGATACGCAAAAATATTTCAACAGTGTTAGACGGAATATCCTTTGTAGAGATTTCTACCATGTTATAACAACTTTTTCTTTCTTAAAGGTAAGAGTTTGCAAAAAATCTACTGGTCAACAATAGTCCAGTCATTTGGTGCAAAAAAAGGCTGTTGCCGGTACAGTACTCCAGGAATTCTGAAAATTGGTAATCTCATAGATTTCGAGGTGCCCTTTACGAAAATCAACTTTGCCACCTCAAATTTGAACGGCAAGTTGCCGCCATATTGGAAAAATGGCGTCAAACAACAGTTTTTTTAAAATATCTCCTTTCTGGCTGATTCTGCGATAAAAGTATTTATGTACGAATTAACTAGATAAAATTTCCTACAATTCCTTAGAAAACCGTTTTTTTGTAAATTGATAGTTTGAGAGTACGACCGCCTCAAAGTCTTTGCTGCTCTCGCCGTAGTATCAAATCTCTCCATATATGACAGCACTTCGAACTTGACCACATTCTCTCTAATAATTAATATTTTCAATGTTAAATTAAGCGAATAAGATCTAGAAATAAAATAATTCAAATATTTTTCGGTTTTCTTGCTAATTTTTTAACACTTCAATGGCAAAGTAGCTATAATTACACTTATAGTTTGAGTAGCACCTTACAGCTTCAAGTAGCTTGAAGCGTTAAAAAATCAGCAAAAAAACAGAAAAATATTTGAATTATTTTATTTCTAGATCTTATTCGCTTAATTTAACATTAAAAATATTAATTATTAGAGAGAATGTGGACAAGTTCGAAGTGCTGTCATATATGGAGAGATTTGATACTACGGCGAGAGCAGCAAAGACTTTGAGGCGGCCGTACTCTCAAACTATCAATTTTACAAAAAAACGGTTTTCTAAGGAATTGTAGGAAATTTTA
>NW_020539726.1:1887802-1913374 GCF_003426905.1 Ctenocephalides felis
TTTGAACCAGTTTCCGTAGGATTTTAATGGTTTAGTATGTTTATTAAGACCAAGTACTCTATCGTTATACCAAGTAAATCGTCTAATTTTAATTTTAACAAACGTCAAAAAAACTACTCATTTTCTCAAACTTTGATAAATTTTCAAAATTAAACTACTTGTAAGGCCGTAATATTTTAGTAAGTTCTATAAGACCATGATATATATCGCTAAAGAAAAATCCATAAAAATCGGCTTAATTTTTTTTCAACAGTTAATTACAAGAAAATTGCTCGGTAGATTTTCACCTAAAACTAATCAGTACCATTCCCAACTGATATCTTTCGAACAGTTTTTGATTTTTTAAATCGGTTCGGTAGGATGAGCTTAAATGTGGACGAAAAGTTTAACACTTTTTTTTAATTTACAAAAAACGGCTTGGCAGATTGTCGCACAAAACTGACAAACGATAGTCCTCAACGAAGTACATCAAATGGCTTTTAAAATTTTGAAATCGGTTCAGGCGTTTTTGAGAAAACACCGATAAAAGGTCTAATTTTGACAAATGCCAAAAAACGATACCAATTTTGTAAACTTTGACGAATTTTCAAAGTTAAACCAATTGTCGTATGGCCGTGATATTTTAGTATGGTCTATAAGACCATGGTATCTACCGTCAAAAAAAAAATCATAAAAAATCATCGAAAAAAATTTTTTAACACTTTATTACAAGAAAACGGCCCGGCCGATCTCTACCAAAAACTAATCAGCACGATTTCCAACCAATATCTTTCGAACGGTTTTTGAATTTTCAAAATCGATTCAGAATTGCGGGCTAAACGTGGACGAAAAATTTTTCACTTTTCTGCTATTTACAAAGAAACGGCTCGGCCGATCGCCACAAAAAACTGAGAAACGCTAGTCTCATCGAGATACATCGAATGGCTTTTAAATTTTAAAATCGGTTTAGCCGTTTTTGAGGAAACGTCGATTTACGGCAAAAATCAAAAACTGTTTCACACACACACACACACACATACTTTTTTCCAAATTTGGTCTCATTCGATTCAGAATGGCTTGAAACGTCGAGAAAACATAAAATTAGCGAATCGATTTTTTTTATGAAAACATAAACTTCTCCTTCGGGAAGTTAATAATCTTCTGAATATATATTTTTAATCATATAAACAAAACTTTCATCAACTCTTACTACTACATATGATACATTTTGCTTTAGTAGGTTTAATTTATCATAATCAAACAAATTGTATATGAAATACAATTGAAGTGGATTCAATTTGAATTGAAATGCAAATTTTATGAGCATTTTTATGAAAATAGCACTAGATACAATACTTATATAAATTTGTCAGAAGTATTTATTATCAGAGATAGAATACCTATTAATATGCTTTATTATCTTTTGTAAAATTGCTTTTTGTATTTTATTGACTAGTCAATAATGTAAATGTTTAGTAACAAATTGTCATCAATCATCATTATCATCATTCTATAAAATTTCTCAAAAGTAAAACTTTCTTTCAATATTTCTTTTATTACAATCTTAGAAAAAAATTTATGTGTATACATTATTTTGATAGCATATGCCATAATTGAAAACCTGGTTTGTAGATACTCTCTGTTTAAGCTTAGCGTAGTTAATGTGTAATTTGGTTCTCACTTTAGTTCAATCTTTAACAATATCGATTATAAAGTTGATCAATCAATTATCGAGATCGTTTATCAATTTTCTTTTTTACTTTTGTCTATTTTTTAATAATTTTGTACTCTATGCATCTACTTTGATAGACAAATTTTCATCAATCATGATTATTAGAATCATTTGATAGAATTCACAAAAAACATATTATAATCATTTGATAGAATTCATAAAAAGTAAAAACGTCTTTATTATTAACTTCCCGTAGGGTAAGTTATTGTAATGGGCCGAAAATCGGAATTGAAAATCTTTACATTTCTCGACGTTTTGAAGGTTTCTGAACATTTTGGCATACTTCAGAAAAAATGGATGTGTGTGTGTGTGTGTGTGTGTATGTATGTATGGATACAAATTTTCGCCCACGTGCGTACGGATCAACCGATTTGAATGGTTTAAAAAACATTCGATTCCTATTTATAGGGAAAAGAGCTGATTAGTTTTTGGCAAAGGCAGGTGCAGCCGTTTCGGAGATACGGAGCAAAGAATGCAGAAAATATAAATCGACTTTTTGAGAGAACGGAGTATCCGATTTGAATGATCTAAAAAACATTCAATTAGTAATTATTGGGAGAAGTGCTTATTAGTTTTTGGCAAAGGCAGGCCCAGCCATTTCGAAGATACGGAGCTAAATATGTAAAAAATGGCAGTTTTTGAGAGAACTAAGCGTCCGATTTAAATGATTCAAAGAACTTTGTGCTTGTCTTAACAAAATAATTGATTTTGGAAAAAAAAATCCTTTTTTTTTTTTAATTTTTTTTTTATTTTTTGTATATCGAAAATAATTCAGATTTTATTTTTAATTCTGACTATAATTCTAACTATACTTTACAATAATTTCAACTTGCAATTCAGTTTATATAATTCTTATAAATATTAAACAATGTTACAATATTTATAATAATCTATTTGAAAACATTCAGTATTCCTCGAACATTTTGTTACGGTACGGGAAGTTCCAGCAATTTGCCTTAAGGCACGATGCCATAATTGCCTCAACAGAATTCCACTTACAGCTAGTTTGTAATGCTGTAAGTGTTAAATTTAAAATGATTGCCTATATATTTGCAAATTTAAAAAAAAAACTTCAACAAACAAAGCTTTAACCAGTTTAAAACATAGATTAATAATGATTTTTAAATCAATCTTATAATTGATTTGAAACAATATGAAAAATATTGATTTTTATCGCTATTAAAATATAGCAAATTTATCATTGAACTAGTGGGGGGTGTATGGCATCGTGCCTTAAGGCAAATTGCTGGAACTTACGTATCGTAACGAGATGATCGAGGAATATTAAATGTTTTAGAATAGATTATTATAAATATTGTAACATTGTCTAATATTTATAAGAATTATATAATCTGAATTGCAAAGTTGAAATTATTTGTTTAAAGTATATTAGAATAGAATTAAAATAAAAATCAGAATTATTTTCGATTTATAAAATTTTGAAACAATTTTGTTTTCCAAAATCAATTATTTTGTTAAAACAAGCAGAAAGTTCTTTGAATCAGTAAAATCGGACGCTTAGTTCCCTCAAAAACTACCATTTTTTGCACATTTAGCTCTGTATCTCCGAAAACCGCTGGACTACCATTTTTTGCGCACATTTAGCTCTGTATCTCCCAACCGCTGGACTTGCCTTTGCATAAACTAATCACCACTTCTCCCCGTCATTACAAATTGAATATTTTTTGGATCATTCAAATCGGATGTACCGTTCTCTCAAAAACTCGATTTTTATTTTCTGCACTCTTTGCTCTTTATCTCCGTAACTGCTTTGCCAAAAACTAATCAGCACATCTCCCTATCGATAGGAATCGAATGCTTTTTGAACCATTCAAATCGGTTAATCCGTGCGCCCGAAAACGTGGACGAAAAATTGTATCCATACATACATAGACACACACATACACACACACGCATACATTTTTTCTGAAGTATGCCAAAATGTTCAGAAACCTTCAAAACGTCGAAAAATGCAAAAATTTTCGATTTCGGTTTTTGGACGATTACAATAACTTACCCTGCGGGAAGTTAATGAACTACTTTCACCTTTAGGGATGTAGGAAAACCTTCTAAAATAAAAGTTTGAATTCGAAAACTATTTATTCTCATTCAAACTGAACTTTCACAGAATATTTAAAATTATTTTTACATGTACTTAGAAGTAAAACTTATTGTATAAAATACCTATGCAAACTAAGAAAAACTATATTTTTGCAATAACCATTTTAATCGCAGTATCTAAAATTCAGTATGTTTCTCAGAGTCTTTTAACGATATTCAAATTTTATTTCACTCGTAGTATCCAGTTATTCAGTTTGCTTGTTTCTGGAATTTGGTTTAACATAACTTTCAGAAAAACTTATATGAATGTGAATAAATAATTTCAATACGACTTATTAACTTCCCGTAGGGTAAGTTATTGTAATGGGCCGAAAATCGGAATTGAAAATTTTTATATTTCTCGACGTTTTGAAGGTTTCTGAACGTTTTGGCATACCTTAGAAAAAATGGATGTGTGTGTGTGTGTGTGTGTGTGTGTATGTATGTATGGATACAAATTTTCGCCCACGTTTTCGGGCGTACGGATCAACCGATTTGAATGGTTCAAAAAGCATTCGATTTCTATTGATAGGGAAAAGAGCTGATTAGTTTTTGGCAAAGGCAGGTCCAGCCGTTTCGGAGATACGGAGCAAAGAGTGCAGAAAATAGAAATCGAATTTTTGAGAGAACGGTGAATTGTCCTGGCTGGTGGTTGTGTATTTGGAATGTAGGTTCTGGATCACCAGTACGACCAGGAATTGTAATGATAGGCTGGACCCGAGCGGTAAACAGTTGAATAGTTGTTGAAATATTATATTTGTGATGTGGACTCTCCAGAGTCCACTGGTAGTGTGAAAGGCCTTTAGTACGAACAGCGATTTGATAGTAATTTGTAAACACACTTTTTACTTTGAATTATACTTTATTATTCACTATTTTTACAATTAATATTTATTGATAACCTTTTGGTTATCATATCAGCAAAGACTACATTTTACTGAATACTATGTCTGGCTCCAAGCTTGACTCCAAGCTTCTCTCCAGGTTTGACTCCAATTTGACTGACTGTCTAACTTTTGTCTAACTCTTATATACTAATTTATTGTTTACAACCTATTTACAAAATCCAACAGTAAGCACTTCCGATGTCCGCGTAACCTACATATAACTAGCAACGCGTTTTGTAATTATTAAACAAATAATGATTCGAATTGTTATTACAGTTCAACCTCCCTCTTCAAAAGTTTTTCGTCCTCGGAAACTATAAAAATTAAGAAAAATTTAAAAAAAAAATGAGTTCCATCTCTTCTTCCTTCGGCCCTTAAAAACTTTGTCCTCAAAAGTGTCATTACTGTTAGAATATGTTTACAAATAATGTGCTCTGAAAAAAAATCTTATAATAATTTTATTTTTATCTCTACATTAATAATTTTAATCTTTAATAACATAACATACAAAAAAAAAAAAAAAATCAGCAGTTGAATGCAAATTAGATGGTTGATTATGTAAAGGCATCACTGAAATTTAAAATGTTATTCCGGTAAAACAAATATGCTTCGAACAACTTACCATAAATGATGCAAATAATTTTTTTTTTTTAAAAAAAAAAAACTTTTATATCAATAGAGCATAAAAATCATAATATGAAAAATGTCTTTTAAAAAAAATATTAATGGCCTAAAGAATCTTGCATTTGATAATTTGAATCATAAATAGTAATTAATGAAAATTTAAATTTACGTTGTATTGTTAATACTTGATATATTCGAAATTTGCTGGGTAATCAAAATTGGACAAATGCTGCTTTGAAATATGAGAATTCGCTTATGTGTCAACCAAACAAATGACTTGCGTTGTTACTATTGTGTTTACACCTGGCGAGTTTTCAGTTTCTTCCGGTATTTATAATTAACAATTTTGGTGCTGTTCTGAATATAAAATCGGGAATGTTTCTCTTCTTTACATGTGTTTGCGACGATATCAATTTTCTGCTGCTTTGGCTTTGTAAATGTGCATATTTCTCCTTTGTTGTTCAAATTCATATTTTACGGTTGAACAATCTGTAATAGTGGCTATATTTTCATTTATTGACAATTTTCGTTGTGAAGGTATTTTCTTATCATATTAACTTTATATTCCCTGGTTTCTTGATTATTTTCTTCTATAATTTCATCATTAATTTTTCTTCTTTTAATATTTCTTTTCTTTTTCTTTTTCTTCTTTATTTTAATGGAATAGTTTTCATATATTCTGGGCCCTTCATCATTAAGTATTCTTATTTCTTCTTGTTCAATATTTATTTCTTTCATGTCGAAAACCTCATCTTGGGTTTGTTCCGTATCTTGTGCACATATATGTTCAGATCCTTTTCTCTTCTTCGTATGAATTTGTTCGTATGGTTTGTTCCATATCTTTTGCCTCATATAGATCCTTTTTTCTTCGTATGAATTTGTTCGTATGGTTTGTTCCATATCTTCTGCCTCATATAGATTCTTTTCTTCCTCGTATGAATTTGCACGTATGGTTTGTTTCCATATCTTCGGCCACATATAGATCCTTTTCTTCTTCGTATGAATTTGCAGCGATTGTAGTCACTCTTCTATTTTTGGGTGTTGTGTGTCAAACTTCTTTTGTTATTCTTCCTTGTTCTTCTTCGGATTCTTCGGATTCTTCGGACTCTTGGGACTCTTCTTTAGTTGTTATGAATGCCTTGTATGTATCATCATATGTTTTTTGTATTTTCAGATCCTTATTACTTTTCGTAGTCCATTCTATCGTCATTTCCACCTTTACCATTGTAGATTCTAAGTTTGTCTTCCTTCCTATTTGTAAGTTTTCGACATTGGTTAATGTGGTGTCCCCTTTTCTTGCAGTTCTGCAAGTGACAAATGGATTGTATTTTTTATCAGATCTGATGTTTAAATATTTTTCTTCCTTTGCAGCAATGTGCATAGCATCTTTCAAATTTTTCCGGTTTGGCTGCTTTAACTATAATTTTCAAGTCCAATGGTAGGCCTTTAACAAAAAACTGCCAAAGCCAAATCACAATATGATGGATACGCTTCTTCATTATGTGTAAAATAGCATTCGTTGTTTATTAACGTAAGCAATTCTCAACTTTCTCTGCAAACTTCTCAATCGATTCCCCATTTTTTCTTGTTGTTGTTGCTAGCTCGTGATGTAACTCAGCGATGGACCTTCTATCTTTAAAACGTTTAATTAGAATAGGTTGATATTATTCCATAACTGATAATCAGCCCGTCTAATGCAATCAAAAGCTGTTCCACTCAATTTACAAATAACAATCTTCGATATAAATTTATAAGTCTCAAAATCTACATCATCTAAAATGAGTCTACAGTACTTAAAAATCTATTAAGGTCATTTGAATTGCCATTGAATTCGGGTATAGTGCTAATTGCTAATTGAATTCTAAATTTATTTATTTCTATACTATTATCTTTACCTTTTCTAGCTTCTTCAAAAATGAGTTCCATCTTGAGATATGATTAATTTTGATTTGCTTACTTGAATCCGATGAAATAGTTATTCCAAGTTAGTCTCGCGTTCGTTCTAAAGTTCTTCGGTAGGCGCCACCATCCCTTAGTTTGTGCTGCGAATGAATCGTTCGGTTTGTCGAGTTGTGGCAGCTTTTGAACTCGATGTCTCCGTCAGAAAATTCTTCAGCGCTACGAGGGAAAAACCGCTAAGCCACCATGAATTGTCCTGGCTGGTGGTTGTGTATTTGGAATGTAGGTTCTGGATCACCAGTACGACCAGGAATTGTAATGATAGGCTGGACCCGAGCGGTAAACAGTTGAATAGGTGTTTGAAATATTATATTTGTGATGTGGACTCTCCAGAGTCCACTGGTAGTGTGAAAGGCCTTTAGTACGAACAGCGATTTGATAGTAATTTGTAAAACACTTCTTACTTTGAATTATACTTTATTATTCACTATTTTTACAATTATATTTATTGATACCCTTTTGGTTATCATATCAGCAAAACTACATTTTACTGAATACTATGTCTGGCTCCAAGCTTGACTCCAAGCTCTCTCCAGGTTTGACTCCAAGTTTGACTGACTGTCTAACTTTTGTCTAACTCTTATACTAATTTATTGTTTACAACCTATTTACAAAATCCAACAGTAAGCACTTCCGATGTCCGCGTAACCTACATATAACTAGCAACGCGTTTTGTAATTATTAAACAAAATAATGATTCGAATTGTTATTACAGTTACAACGGAGTATCCGATTTAAATGATCTAAAAAACATTCAATTAGTAATGATTGGCAGAAGTGCTTATTAGTTTTTGCCAAAGGCAGGCCCATCCATTTTGAAGATACGGAGCAAAATATGTGAAAAATGGCAATTTTAGAGAGAACTAAGCGTCCGATTTTAATGATTCAAAGAACTTTCTGCTTGTCTTAACAAAATAATTGATTTTGGGAAAAAAAATTTATGCTCCAATTTTTTTTTTTTTTTTTTTTAGTTTCTTGTGTATCGAAATATTTCAGATTTTATTTTTAATTCTGACTTTAGTTCTATATACTTACAAATAATTTCAACTCTGCAATTCAGTTTATATAATTCTTATAAATATTAGACAATGTTACAATATTCATAATAATCTATTTGAAAACATTCAGTATTCCACGAACATTTCGTTACGGTACGGGAAGTTCCAGCAATTTGCCTTAAGGCACGATGCCATAATTGCCTCCAAACAGAATACCACTTACAGCTAGTTTAAATTATAATTGGCAATGGCACGTGAGAAAAACCACCGGACAGTAAAAATTTATGAGTGATTCACATCGGTGTCATTTAAATTATTTTAAAATACTTCAGGCTAATCAACAACAGTTCAACATATTTAACTTTATACAAATCAATTTAATTCGATAGGATTAGTATGCGGACTACAAACATCGCACGCTAAAACATTTTGGAATTTTCGTTTTCTACGCAACATTTATTTCAAGTGCAATGACTGGCGGACCAAGCCATTGCTCTCATATTCTAATGAATTGCTACTAAACTGGAGAAATATGTTGTTTACTTTAAAAAACTTTGGAAACATTGATTGATTTTAATAGCAGAACAAATTGAATTTAACAAAACAAAACAAATTAATCAAACAAAATTTTTTGCAACTATAGTAAAAATTAGTATATAACTATGATTTATATTTATTTTTTATTGCAGGATTCATTACATTTTGATTTTTTGAACTCTAATTGTTAAGATATTTGATTTTCAAAAATCGATATCTCATTTGGTGACTTTTCCTCCGTGTATCCGAAACGGTTGAACCTGCCTTATCCAAAAATATTTCTTGTGTTTGCATTCATACACTAATTTATTTAAGGTATTACAAAATGATTAGAAGCACTGACCGATCTTAATAATTAGAATTATTTTTATATCCATCATCAAAAAGTCATATCAAAAGTTGGTATTAAAATTGTATATTTACAATTTCAGAGGTCTTTTGAAAAGAAAATGTAATACATCGATTTTCAAATTTATTTCTCATTCGGTTAAAAATATTAAATATTAAATAAGTGGTAATTTCTTTCAAAGTCATTTTTTGTCGTAATAATAAATGATTTGATATGAATTTGCGTTGTTTTATTCATACTGGTCTTATCAATTATTTATATTTCTCAGCGTTAAAATATTTTGCCCTAATTCTCAACTAGCCTTACTTAACCCTTTGGACTTGAAGTTGCTGGCGCGGTCGACGCATTTGACGCGCCAGCAACTCCGTGAGTATATTAGCGGAATATCTGTCATACGGCTTGGTAGGTTTTCTTGTAATTAACTGTTGGAAAAAAAATTTAAGCCGATTTTTATGAAACTTTCTTTGGCGATGTATATCATGGTCTTATAGAACTTACTGAAATATTACGGCCTTACGACAAGTAGTTTAATTTTAAAAAATCATCAAAGTTTGAGAAAAAGAGTAGTTTTGTTATCGTTTGTTAAAATTAAAATTAGATGATTTACTTGCTATAACGATAGAGTACTTGGTCTTAATGAACATACTAAACCATTAACGTCCTACGAAAACTGGTTCAATTATAAAAATTATTGATTTGTGAAAATTTGCTTTTAGAAAATACTCCGAGTTAACGTGTTCGTTCGTTTTTAATTATGTGTAATAAATCTTCTCGGAATACTTCTAATCACTTATAAATTAATTTGTTTATTATTGATTAAGTCGATTATTTGCACATATAGGGATGTTCATGTAACTTGCCTCAAAGCTAAATACCAATACCAACTAGTTACTTACTTTATTCACTTATTGTCAGTGTAAAATTATTTTTCATTTAGTTTTATTATAAATTCTAATTAATCTCTAGTCATTCTCAATAACATAGTTGCAAGAGAGCATACAGTAAACATTTGATAAAATGCAATTTGTGTATAGCACAGAATATTTTGATAATTTTAGAATCTTGAGTGAAAGTTTGAAATATTAATTCGTCGATAATACTGAAAGAACCAGGTAGTTTAGTTTTTATAGCTGTAACCAAAGAAAGAGTAAACAATTCTCTACAATGATATGCAATGGTAAAAGCTTTTGTAATAGGTTTAAATGCGAAAGGAGAAAATTATACGTATTGCCCATTTTTGAAGCATAAATATTTTGATTAAACCCGATGAAACCCTCAGATTTAGATACCGTACTTAATATTGCTATAATTAACTGAAGCAAACAGTTTAAACCGAGGTTAAATTTCAGGGTGCGCAACATGAAGTTTGTTTTAGACTTATAATTGGTGATAGTGAATTTATAGTTTGATCCGACCCATTTAAATTATTGTTAATATAAATACCAAGAAAAATTGATATTATGACAAATTAAATGAATATTTGGTCAATATGATGGCGGTTTTTTGTATTTTGATGAATAACCGATTATAAATGATATCATATAATACAATATTACATTTCTTATTGATGTTTTAACCAAATTTAATATAATTTATATTTATATAAGAAGTTTCATTTTGATGATAACGTTTTATCCGCTGATAATATCAAACCTAAAACAAAACAAAGAGAAACTAAAACAAAAACTTAAAATCGGTTTAAAACAATTAAAGTTAGAAATATTTTAACAAATTATTGTTTGAAAATCCATAACAAAAGTATTTTCTTTCGTTGTTACATGTTATTTAATTATTTTATAAAATGTATTATTATTTTTATGATTCTAATATAACCTCTATAAAAGCCTACATTAGGTGGGGTAAAAAGTACCAACTGAAACTTTTCCTAGGAAATGCGTAAATAATAAGAAAATAGTAAATTAACCTTAAAAATGCAATTTTAAGAGAGATAAAATAAATTAATAGTAATTCCAACTTTGCTGATAAATATTTCTGACAAAATACCAGCTCAAAGATATATTTATGATACGATGCAATCTTTGTTAGAAACTTCTCATGAAATTTATACTTAGCGTTGTATGATGTAGCTATGATTTCGTAAAATTCCTCGAATTTAAAATTAATGACTTGGATCTGCTTGCCCCTGGCTGTTCTTTTTTATCGAGCCTTTGGGGTAAAAAAAGACAGACAGTTTGATGATCGTTTTCATTAAACAAAATATCACATTTATTAAAAATAGAAATTACGAACTTGTTTTGTAAAAGTTTGCCAATACAATTACACTTTATTGAACGAATTCAGAAGCAAAATTTTTATTTATTGAAAGAAGATGGTATAAAACTTCTAATTATTTTTAGTGCATGACGTGGGATGGAAATATTTTCGGAATATTTATTTAAAGTAAAATTGTTTAAAAATAGCTTTTTATGAAGAGTATAAGAAAATTTAATTCTCGTAGAAAAAATTATGTAGAATTATCAATATTTGAGTAGATTGGAATGATTAAAATAAATGCTTTGTGAATTTCTTACTTTATAACTCACTATTTGGGAAGTTTTAGATATTTTTTTGAGTTATTAAAGAGATCCTTTAGAATGAACTGATTATGAATCACAATCAAGTCAACGGACATTGAAGTAAATTGATTTAAACAAAAAAAAATATTTTTTACAAGTCTATATAATCTATTTTGTCTTAAATGTGTGTCTTCTATAAATAAATAGCAATCCTAAAATATAACATGATGTTTTCTTCATTTTCATAGTCTTCTTATCTTTGGTTAACCGCATACATCGTGATGCAATATTTTCGAATGAATGATGACTATAAATATTGCAGAACTTATATCGCCGTATATTGCAAACTAACATAAATATTTTTGTTACATCCATCTGTCATACATTGTAAATGAAAAATGTTTTCGTGTTGACATTTTTATATGCATTTTGGGTTTCTCAGATTTTATGACTAGCATTATCTTTAGTACGGCGTTGTTTCCGCTTCATTTGATCTTTCTCCCCGTGCTGCAATAAAAATGCAATTTGAATTAAAGAGTTTATGACGTTAACTTAACATTTGTTCTCGGAACCATTTGTTTTGCAGTAATTCCGAAAAGTACGTTTCGCATTTTTATTTTTATTTCATTCTTCGAAGCCGCAGTTGTAACAATTCGTTATCAGTCAACATAGCGCATAGCGGAAAAATTATTTTGAGTTATGAATATTATTATAAAGACATTTTTTAGTGTAATAATTTTCTATACATATTAATAATTGGTTTGAAAAAGGTAAACATAAAATATGTAAGAAATCATAATAGATCAAACTGATTCAAGCTCCTATTTTTAAATTCAAAGGAATTTCAAGAAAATTCAATGAAAATATAAATTTCATGGGTACATTTTTACAGATTAACGGTATATAACTTTGATCTGGTATTTCTTTGGAAATGGTCATCAGCAGAGTTGTTTTTTTTTACTTATTTATTTAGTATTGTTATTGTTAACACTTCTGCCCAGGGTTTTACCAGGCCCAGGTTTTTACATAAATATAAGTTGAATCTTAAAAATAACAATACATCTTATAAAGCATTTGGGTAATGTAGACTCAAAAATTATATTAAGGTCTCGTAAACAACAGTACTTATAACTAAAAAATAGTAATAACGAAAGAAAAACTTTTGCTGTAGATTTTCCAGCATAGCCGTTTATCTCCCGATAGCAACGTCGTAAAAATCAAGGTGATATACCTTGCTAGTTATACATCTTTTCCTTCTACTTTCAAATATTTTTGTCATTTTTTTTTTTAACTTCACATGTTTTTGAGATATTGGTGGTGGATGTTTTTATCCGCGGATATTAAAGCCTTGCTCTACCCTATGTATCAATTACCTCTTAAACATGTAAATTTTTCTTTAATTTGTAAACGAAATATTCACATTTGGACATAGAAAACTATTTAAAATAAATTATAATTTTTGAATATCACAGACAGTATGAAGTGTTTTTTATAAATTCTATCATGTTATAGTTAAAAGTTTCTGTAATGCTAGGTACTACCTCAAAGAAATATTTTTTATTAATTTCTTTATGCTCACTTGGATTCTAGAATCAAATTTATATAGTTTTTACAATTGGAATTCACATCCATACACAAAATTGGAAATATTTTTCACTTTCTACAACCTCGTGGGTTTAATAAATATGAATGATGAACTGTATTTAGTAGAAATAAGACAAAAAGTATAAATTAAACTAGCTGTAAGTGGAATTCTGTCTTGAGGTAATTATGGCATTGTGCCTTAAGGCAAATTGCTGGAACTTCCCGTACCGTAACGAAATGTTCGTGGAATACTGAATGTTTTCAAATAGATTATTAAAAATATTGTAACATTGTGTAATACTTATAAGAATTATATAAACTGAATTGCAGAGTTGAAATTATTTGTAAAGTATATTAGTACTATAGTCAGAATTAAAAATTAAATCTGAAATATTTTCGATATACAAAAATCTAAAAAAAAAAAAAAAATTGAACAAATTTTTTTTTCCAAAATCAATTATTTTGTTAAGACAAGCAGAACGTTCTTTGAATCATTTAAATCGGACGCTTAGTTCTCTCAAAAATTGCCATTTTTTACATAATTAGCTCCGTATCTTCAAAATGGCTGGGCCTGCTTTTGCCAAAAACTAATAAACACTTCTCCCAATCATTACTAATTGAATGTTTTTTAGATCATTCAAATTGAATACTCCGTTCTCTCAAAAATTCGATTTCTATTTTCTGCACTCTTTGCTCCGTATCTCCGAAACGGCTGGACCTGCCTTTGCCAAAACTAATCAATTTTCCCTATCAATAGGAATCGAATTTTTTTGAACCATTCAAATCGGTTAATCCGTACGCCCGAAAACGTGGGCGAAATTTGTATCCATACATACATACACACACACACACACACACACACATTCATTTTTCTGAGGTATGCCAAAACGTTCAGAAACCTTCAAAACGTCGAGAAATGTAAAATTTTCAATTCCGATTTTCGGCCCATTACAATAACTTACCCTACGGGAAGTTAATAAGCAAAAATTAAATGTTGATCCTTAGTTTGAAATCAAATGTAAAAATGGGAAAATCAAAGTACTTTTGCTACTTTTTAAATTTATAGTAATAAATTATAATTTATTGCCGAATATTGTATAGTGCGTAGAATGCACGAATAGGGATATATATACTGCAGAACTAGATTAACGGAACTAATTTTTTGTCGATAGACATTCGGATAATCAAAATCCGGATAATCGAATGTATGAAGAATAATTTTGGATATTATTAAAAATTACAAATACATACATAGAAATCAAACGAAAATCATTTAGTATGTAAATATAGTCTTTCACATTTTAATGTGGTAATTATTAAATTTGTGTTTTCTGGTCTTACGAAAATTTTAGCCGCATTTGATGTACAAAGTGAATTATGCGATAGTGCTCAATAGATAAATATAATTATGTTCTTTAGAAAAAAAATTCGTTGAATAAAAGTTATGTCCACTTCCATAAAAGCAAAATTTGATATTTTATAGAATAATGTCAAATTACATTCCACTATATAAATAAACTAATGTAATTCAATAGAACATAGTATAGGTACTATATACCATTTACTAGGTTGAAGCAGATTATAATTGCCTACTTGTACAGAATAATGAAAAAGTTAAGTTTTTATTATACATCCAATTTTATTATATCAACTTAAACCACCATTCGACCTTACAATGAATCAAACTTAATCCTTGAAAAGGTTTTGTAAAATTGTTATTGAAAGTTTGCGAAACAAAAACGATTTGCTTTTTATGCGAGTTTTTACGGCAGTTTGCTCGATTTCATTATACGAGTTCCATTTTTCGATGCAATTTTAAGGTTAATATGGGAATAAATATGCATTACCTTATATCATGTAACGTTATATACGAATACGTATATATGTATATATAAGCACGATTATGTAGGTAATTCATATATATATATATATATATATATATATATATATATATATACGAAGACTATTTGTAATTCATGTTGCAAGTAGTAATAATATAGATTACACCTAAGGAAGCGAGATATTGTTTTACTCATTCATATTGGTATATTGATATTGTAACTAATTGGATTTATATGTTACAAAACTAATTAAATTTAGTTAATTTAAATTCCTATAGAATAAAAATTTAAAAACCATTCGATATATCTCGATGAAGACTATAGTTTCTCAGTTTTGAAAACTGTTCGAAAGATAATGGTTGGGAATGATACTGATTAGTTTTAGGTACAGATCGACCGAACCGTTTTCTTGTACTTCACTGAAAAAAAAAAATTTTTTTTTATGATTTTTATGAGACTCTTTTTTACGATAGATATCATGGTCTATCAAATTTTAAACATTCACCGAACTTTGATAATATATTATAGTCAAAATTTGTGTCGAGAGTTGCTTTTGTGATGTTTTAAGTCAAACATTGTCAATTCATTAAAATGTGGAATAATAAACGACAATTTTCTGCTTTAGATGCTTAAAAATCGTTTTTTTTACAAAATTGTCTTCTAAAACTAGTCAGAAATATATCCTTAAAATTTCAAAAACAAATTTGAATTATTTTTGGAGTTACGGAAGAAATAGGGAGCAAAAGTCGAGCATGTATACGAACGGAACGAATACTTCGAAGCGCGATTTCTCGGTTTTTCATTTTTTTCTATTCTTCCTTATTGGCGAGAAAGATAGAGAATAAACTGAATGTCCTATCAAAACGAGATAGAATTCATTGTATTAAGAATTGAATTCTCTTCTAGTTGAACCTAAAAATCTTAAAAAAAAAGTTATAATTAACCCACTTTTTAAACCATCTAAAGTGTTTTTTTTTATAATTTTTTTAAGTTGCAAAAAATTTGTGAAATTCTCACTTTTTTTCTAGAACTTTTAGTTTCAACTAGAATCATACTATTGTAAATATAAATCTATTGTGAATATAAATTTGTTTTGTTTTTTTTATTTCGAACGGAAATTGTGACCTGCATCTTTTTCGAAATTCTTAAACAACGTGATGCTTCGGTAAAATGCTTGTATCCGGCATATTATGACATATATTTTGAAAAAAAAAATTGAGAAGGTTGTTGAGATATATAACAATGAAACTTGAAAGTTTCGTTTCAATTAAATATTTATTTTATATCTTAAAGCTCCAAAAAGCGAATTTTTGAAATCTCTAAAGCAGGTGTCGGGTAGTTTTTGCAACTTCCTTAAGACAAAATGCCACTTTCAACTAATTTCAATTATTATGATAAGATAAATGTAAAATAATTACTGCAATGCCATCTTTTATCATCAATCACTATAAGTAACAACAATAATATGGACTGGAATAAAAATAATACATTTTACTGATAATATATGGGTGATCAGTTTTATTATGAATATCGTATGTGTGTTTCTCGAACAAGCAATTTTCCTTCACAATGCTTATAATAACACAATCTCTATCATGATATATGACTTAATTTAAATATGAGGGCACATTATATCAATGGGATTTTTATTATAATAAAGCACGATCTGCGACTATTATTTATGTATATATTATATCATGAATACTATTCTACCAAATGACAATATTGTGCAATGTAAGAAAAAATATTCAAATGCTGGCTATTTATCACACAATATACCGAGCATATTTGGCGGCGGAAACATGAGGAAGTGGCTGCAGAGAACTTCAATTATCTTGGGAGAGTAGCTTTATTACGGGGGTTGACTATTATTTTAGAAGTTCCAAATGATAAATGATGCTGTCATGGACCAACACCGCAAACGAAAGAAAATTATTGCAGTGCGGAATATGACAAAAAAATAAAACGACCCAAACTCCTTCGTTTATTGCCAACGAGTGCATTTAATTCGAGATTATTAATCCAAAATAATATACTATGTAAATAGTATATTTAAAATTATTAAAATATTTGCGAGTGTTCTCACCCCGAAAATTATTTTTTTAAAACAAGCTTTAAATTTGAAAACTGAAAAAATTAAATTTTTGAGAATTTTGAAACTATTGAAGAAATTTGACTTTTTTCGAAATTTGAATTATTTTGAAATTTCTGAAAATGTTGAACATTTTTTTAACATCCCGTAGGGTAATTAACTTCTAGTATAGTAACTTATAGTAATCGCAAAAAAATCGATAATGAAAATTTTATTTTATATATTTTTACGTTTCAAAGGCATACCTTAGAAAAAATGTATATATGTGTGTTTGTGTGTGTTCAAATACAAATTTTCGTGCGGAAACACCGATCAACCGATTTGAATAATTAAAAAAACATTCGATTCGTATTGATAAGTAGACGTGCTGATTAGTTTTTGGCGAAGGCAGGTCTAATCGTTCAAAGATACGGGACAAAAAGTGCCAAAAACGGTAACTCAATTTTTAAGAGAACGGAGCGTCCGATTTTAATAATTCAAAAAACATTTTACTTGTATTGACAAGATGAAGAACTGATTCAATTTGGGAAGGCTGATTAAATTTGGAAAGGCGGGTCCATCGGTTATGGACTCTCAATAAAAATAAGTCAACAAAAATGTTATTTGGCGGTCAAAAATGTTTGTTGGACATATGTACATTAAATTATCAGATATTTTAATAATGTGTGCACATTTTATGTGAATTTTTTTGGTTTCCGTACCAAGATATTTAATTACGGTACGGAATGTTCTAGCAATTTGCCTTAAAGCACGATGCCATGCACCCCACTAGTTTAAATTACGTTTAACGGATGAACATTGCTGGGTTTCATCCCATAGAGATGTAAACATAATATTTATAAAATATCTGATAATTTGATGTGGATATGTCTAATGATTATTTTTATCCGCCGAATGGTATTTGTTCATTGGATCTCCGAAACCGCCAGACTTGCCTTCCCAAAAATTTAATCGGTTCAAAATATTTTTTGAATTTTTGAAATCGGACATTCTCTCAAAAACTATATCTCTATTTTTGGCACTTTTTGCTCTGTATCTTTAAAACAGCTAGACCTGCCTTTGCCAAAAGTAATCAGCATATTCCATCATCAATAGAAATCGAATTTTTTTTGAATGCTTCAAATCGATTGATTCGTGTTCTCGAAATCGTCGACAGAAAAAGCATACACAATGTTCAGAAACCTCTGAAACATAAAGATATATACAAATTTAAATTTTCGATTTTTTGCGACTACTATAACTTACCTTACGGTTAGTTAATAAGATAATATTTGAGGAATTTTTTTTCATAAATAAAAGTAAACTCTTTGTAGTATAATAATAGTAATAATAATACCTTTATCATATTTATTGCTACACAACAAAATGACATTACAACCATGAATGCTTAAAATGATGCAAAACAATAAATGATAGGATTGCAACCATAAACGCGGATATATTGTGCATTTTGCTGAATGAAGGAGAAAGTTTATTCAAATTTCGTTTCACTTGGCGTGTGTGGATATTGTAATGGTTATAACTCGCGGCACGCAAGACGTTAATCAAGTCATGTTATTGTTTACTTTGCTCGAACGCAGTCACAACACAGGCGAATACGCGATTAATCATCATTAATAATGGGATTTGTTCTGATTGTTCCGACTTCCTCGTTAGTCCCAACAATTTTTTGTATCTGAGGAAAGGTTTACGTTTTGACAGCCGCAGAGCTTTGTTTCACGCATAAATTCGAATAGACGAAGAGTTGGCGCATTCCCAAAAGTATCGTGCCAATTTGAAATTATTGTTATTCAAATGATTTAAATTGAGACAGCGCAATAAATTGAAAATATATAGAACGCAATTGTGAAGAACAATTTATATTCGGCTGTACATTAAAAGATAGTTATTCAGAAAGTTAATGTGACATATTTTGTCCTATACCACATCGAATGTAGGTTGCACTCCTTATAAGCTTACAAAATACTCCATTAACTTCCCGTAGGGTAGGTTATATTAATCACAAAAAACTGAATATAAATTTTGCATATCAATGTTTGTTTACATTTTGGAATACCTTACAATTAGAGAAAATGGATGTGTTTATGTGGAGTGCGTGTATGCGCGTGTTTGTAATATGTATTTTGTATCAATACAAATCTCGTCCACAATTTAGAGAGCACCAATCAACTGTATTAAATGATATAACTAGTGGTGTAGAACATACTCTTCAAAAGCAATCGTTTCCGTTTCGTCAACACAAGCAGAAAGTTTTTTAAATAATTCAAATTGGATCCTTGGTTCTTTCAAAAACTTACATTTTTTCACATTTAGCTTCGTACTTTGAAACGGCTGGACCTGCCTTAGCCAAAAACTAATCAGCACATCTCCCTATCATTAGAAAATGATTGCTTTTTGAATTTTTCAAATCGGTTCATCCATACGCCTGAAATCATCGACAAAAAATTGACTCTACACATACACACACACATACAAATGCCAAAATATTCAGAAACCTCTGAAATCTGAAGTTATGTAAAAATTGCCATATTCGATTTTTGGAAAAGTTAAAAAATATTCGATTCCTATTTACAGGGTAAGGTGCTGATTGGTTTTGACAAAGGCAGGTCTAGTCGTTTCAAATATACAAAGAAAAAAGTGCTAAACATGTATTTGACGCGAAAGCATCCGACTAGATTGATTTAAAACTTACTTGATTCGTATTAACCGCGAGAAGTACTGAACGAGCAAAAAGTGTTTAAATGTCAGATTTTGATTCAAGAAGAATTAATTACATTTTTGGGATGGCAGATAGAACAGTTTCGGAGTTGTAGGAAAATTTATAAAAAAATGATTTTTGTGGATTTTAAATGATAATATCAGATCATTAATATTGACTTTATACATGTAGACATATTGAAAGCCTAGGTGACAGGTAGACAAGTGGATAGGTAGACAAATGGATAGGTAAACCAGAAGACAAGATCACCGGTAGACAGGTGATCCGATAGATAGGTAGACAAGTTGACAAGATGGAAGTTGCACATGTAGAGATAGGTATTAGGAATAGAAGTAGAAAAGTGGACAAGTGGGCAGGTCGACTAGTAGGCAGGTGGACAGGTAAAAAGAGCAACAAGTAGGCAAGTGAACAGGTAGAGATAGACAGGTACAAATGGCAGCATTTATTTTTTTATCTTCGAATTAGCTACATTAGGTTTGTTTTTGCTCAGCTTATTTAAAGATTCAGATTGATTTAAAACTTAATTGATTCGTATTAACCACGAGAAGTGCTGAACGAGCAAAAGGTGTTTAAATGTCAGATTTTGATTAGAAAAGAATTGCTGTAGAAAAATTTATAAAAAATGATAATATGAGATCATTAATATTGACTTTATACATGTAGACATATTGAAAGCCTAGATGACAGGTAGACAAGTGGATAGATAAACCAGAAGACAAGTAAACTGGTAGACAGGTGATCCGATAGATAGGTAGACAAGTTGACAAGATGGAAGTTGCACATGTAGAAATAGGTATATAGGAATAGAAGTAGAAAAGTGGACAAGTAGGCAGGTCGACTAGTAGGCAGGTAGACAGGTAAATAGAGCAACAAGTAGACAAGTGAACAGGTGGAGATAGACAGGTACAAATGGCAGCATTTATTTTTCTATCTTCGAATTAGCTACATTAGGTTTGTTTTTTGCTCAGCTTATTGCCATTAAATTTTTTTTCAACAGATTTGTTTACCATATTACATGCAATGGCTACAACGCAAAGTTTCTCTATATTAATATAAGTTTTACAGATTTATAAAGAAAAATTATAGATACAAATTCGACTATAATTAAGGTTTATAGATTTTGTTCTAATCTGCATAAAGTACATCAGTTGAAAATTTAAAATATAAAGTGTGGATGTACAGTACATCATTGCTTTTTAAAAAAAATTGATTGTTTTTGACACTCATATTGTCAGTAGAATTTGATGATTTATATATTCGAGAATCATCTGAAAAAGTTGAACTGAAGCTTAGCCCACAAATTAGTAGACAAAATCTTTATAGTGAATTTTAAAATTATTTAAAGACTATTAACCCCTTCATGTGCCATTATGCCCAAAAAACTTGGGGCCAAATGATTTGATGTTCACATGCGGGCCGACTTATTCACGAGTCTGGATCATCATATTCATTTTCAGGTAAAATTTTTTATCACGAGCCACACTCGTCAAAGCACGGAATGGGGTTAAAATAGATGGTTAAGATAAATAGAAAATATAAATGAACTATGAAAATTTTAATCGGCAAAGAACTGCAGAGGGCGGTGATAAGACTAATATATTCAGCAATGAGAACTAAATGTATATTCTGAAATTTACTTCAGCCCTCTTGCTAAAGCACTAATTACAATATGCTAGAATTCTATGTCTGATTCTGATAGTTGATAATGATTGGCATTTAAGAAGTATTTACATAAACGAGCGATTAAAAAATAATGGTCACGTAAATGCATTATGTTTTCTCATTATGTGTAGTAACAACTTATATCTTACCCTTGAAAAGATGTGATGATAGGGTCTTAGTTAATATTGTATTATTTGCAAAAATGTATTTTATGTAAAAACGAAGTATAGCATAGTGCACTACATTAGGTTTTGATATTATTATCTCAAGTTCTTTAATAAATCATTGATCCCCTTAACATATTAGGCATTATCGTTTCCAATGTAGTTTGCTTTTCAATTATAGTAAATTATAATTACGAGATGCCTACAAAATACTTCGTGCGTTCTTAATAATTCATGGCTTCGGTTCCTGTATACGTTTCAACACATTGCACAATATTCCGCAACCGATCGATAATATGTAGTTAGGATGTATTCACTAATTAGATGAAATGTGTTTGTGAATAACATGCAACGAGCAGATATCGCATATGACTGCAATATGCAGAAAGATTATCCAATTCTCTTCGTGAGCAAATTGGATCGTGTGTTTGGTTAATTACATTATAATGCTGTATATTTATTAGCGCAATAACGCAATTAGATAATTAATTTTGTAAGTAACAGTACTACATCAATGGGATTATTATTATGTATCAATGATATTTTAGTTACACAAAGAATATCCAATAGTCCTGATATTCATAATGGTCTTTATTTAATAACTATAAATACATAGCAAATAGCAGAGCCTATTTATTTTCAACTAATAATATGACACTGAATTTGTGTAAGCATCTAAACTATATAATATTCATTAGTACATAATACATTTTATACTTTTTAACTTCCCGAAGGAGAAGTTTATGTTTTCATCAAAAAATCCGATTCGCTAATTTTATGTTTTCTCGACGTTTCAAGCCATTCTGAATCGAATGAGACCAAATTTGAAATAGTATGTGTGTGTGTGCGTATGTGTGTGTGTGTGTGAACAGATTTTTTGCCGTAAATCGACGTTTTCTCCAAAACGGCTGGACCGATTTCAAAAATTTAAAAGCCATTCGATGTATCTCGATGAGGACTATCGTTTGTCAGTTTTGTGCGACGATCTGCCAAGCCGTTTCTTTATAATTTGAAAAAAAGTGTTAAACTTTTCGTCCACATTTAAGCTCATCCTACCGAACCGATTTAAAAAAATCAAAAACTGTTCGAAAGATATTAGTTGGGAATGATACTGATTAGTTTTAGGTGAAAATCTACCGAGCCGTTTTCTTGTAATTAACTGTTGAAAAAAAATTTAAGCCGATTTGTATGGATTTTTTTTAGTGATATATACCATGGTCTTATAGAACTTACTGAAATATTACGGCCTTACGACAAATAGTTTGATTTTAAAAATTTATCAAAGTTTGAGAAAATGAGTAGTTCTTTTGAGATTTGTTAAAATTAAAATTAGACTATTTACTTGGTATAATGATAGAGTACTTGGTCTTGAACATAATAAACCATTAAAGTCCTGAAAACTGGTTCAATTATATAAAATTTGCTTTTAGAAAATACTCCGAGTCAAAGTGTTCGTTCGTTTTCAATTATGTGTAATAAATCCACTCGGAATACTTTTAATGACTCATAAATAATTAATTTTTTATTGATTAAGTCGATTATTTAAACATATCGGGAAGTTCATGTAACTTGCCTCAAGGCTAAATACCAAACCAACTAGTTATTCTATTTTTATTAATTAACTTCTCGTAGGGTAAGTTATTGAAATCGTCCAAAAATCGAAAATGAAAATGTTTGCATATCTTCACGTTTTAGAGGTTTCTGAACATTTTGGCATACCTTAGAAACAAATGGATGTTGTGTGCACAAACACGTGTGTTTGTGTGCGTGCATATGTATGGATACAATTTTTTATCCACTTTTCACGGATCTTGGAAATATTCAAATAGCAATCGCTTTCTATTGACAGGAAGACGCTCTTATTAGTTTTTGGTAAAAATCGGCCCAGCCGTTTCGGAGATATAAAGCAAGGAGTGCAGAAAATGGAAATTGAGTTTTTAAAAAAACAGAGCATCAAAAATATTCAATTCGTAACGATGAGATGACGTGGTGATTAGATTTTAGCAAAGACAAGTTCAGCCGTTTCAGTGATAAGGGGCTAACAGTGTAAAAAATGGCAGTTTTTGAGAGAACACGGCTTCCGATTTAAATGATTCAACGATCAGTTTAGGAAGGCAAATTTTTTTTTTACAAAAATTGCAAAAAAAAATTCATTTTTTTTTTTAATATCAAAAATAATTTGAAATACGATTTTAATTCTGGCTAAAATTCTAAAACTTCCTTATATTTTTCACAATAATTAATGTAACTTTGCAGTAGAGCAAATTAAGTTTATATATTTTTTAGTAATATAAGATAATTATCTTAACAAACGAGAAGTTCGCTTTGTTCGCTTGATCAAGTTTTATTTATTTACTTTTCGAGTAAACATATATAAACGTTGTCGTCCAATATATAAACTCTTATATTTTGTGTGAATAGTGAAAGTTCCAGTATTTATAATAATAAAAAATAATATTGAAAGTATTTAATAAATACACTGTTATAATTATCTATGCGGGCCGACATTTTAAAAAATAGTTTTTGGGCCGATCGTAATAAGAAAGTTTCAAAAATTGTGATACTTAAATATAAATTTTATTAAAAACCTGTATAAAAAATTATACATTAATGACGTGTTGATTAATTTTTGGCTAAGGCAAGTCCGGTCGTTTTGAAGATACGGGGTAAAAAGTGCCAAAAATGTAAATTCAGCATTTGAGAGAATGGAGCGTCTGATTGGAATAATTTAAATAGTATTTAAATAGTACTTGTATTGATATTGTGAAAAATTTATTAAATTTTTAAGAAGACAGGTTTAGCGGTTTCGGAGATTAGATTAAAAATGTTAAAAAAATGTAAAAAAAATTATTGTGAAAAAATAATCATTAGATATATGCACATTAAATTACCAGACAATTTATAGAAATGTTAATAATAAGTAAAAATTTTGTTTGCATTTCAATGGGTTTTGTGCTAAGATTTATAATCTTTAACCATAAGAAAAACAGCCATGCAGCGCGATTGTTTTGAAATTCAAAAAAATTCAAATGTTTTCAAACTTTAAGTAAAAGTTAAACAACTCCACATTTTCAAAAAATCAAAATTTCTAAAAATTTGTTTCTTTCAAATTTTCAAAAATTTTCAAGTTCTTCAAAAATTCTAAATTATGGTACGGAAAGTTTCAGCAATTCGCCTTAGGGCACGATGCCATGAACCAATAATTTTTAGTATCATATTTTGAGAGTAATATTCGTTGGTCAAAGTTAATTTCTAATGAACACACATATAGAATTACTAAAATCACATAATCAGTATGAATTTCATAAGTTATTCTTTATCCGGAACAATATTGATCATGTTAGAAATGGCATTAATAATGATGTTGATGCTTGTAAAACAGTATTTCATTAAAATGATGCTCGACAATAAACAACATTATATGCGATCGTAATCGCTTATGTATTCAACAGTACACGGCTTGATAGTCAAAGCGATTAAACGCTAGTTAATTAGTTAAGATCGCTATCAGAATCGAAATTAATTATTATTATCACGTAATCAGATAATCTGCGGCCTTTCACGTATAGTGCAGCAAGGCCGGAAAACTTGTTAGACTTCGTGATATACCGGAACGAATAATAGACGATCAACAGGAAACCGCGGTATCCTGAATAACGTATGTGCAGCGCGGCGATAATGTATTCAAGATGAATAACACGACACGACTGAAAATATCGAATCGAGCAGACGGGTTGAACGTTGAACGGTTGAACAGTACAAGAGCCGACAATAATTTTAACTCAACCTGCTTGATTTTGATGATATTAGTTCAACATCTCGCTCGAAA